>NW_019264872.1:457630-490660 GCF_002742605.1 Olea europaea var. sylvestris
TTCTTTTTTTTTTTTTTTTTTTTTTTGAGTGAACATTTGTTTTTTAGGTTGTTTCCAATTACATAGACAGCAACAAATAACTGGTGGAAATTTTGAATAAACAAATAAAAGAGATACAAACAACATATTCAGACTTCTGCTGCCAATTCTTCGAGGTACTTTCAAAAATGGAATAGTCAAAGAAGGGAAATTCCACTTTGAATTGTTCAATTATTAATATTATCACGATGGCCTATTGAGTGTTAAAAGACAAAAATACCCTTAAGTGTATTATACAATTACAAAAGATGATTTTGTTTAAAAAACATTACTACCATTTAGTTAACAAAAAAAAAAAATCAAACACTAACTACTTAAAATATCAAAATCAGCAAACTTCTCATATCTATTTACTCCAACACAGATAAAAACACTCTCATCTTTCATCTGTTTCAACCTCAAGATCTGAAAAATTCATCGAACACGATAACTGAATGTTTTTTATATCAATCTTATCATATCAGTAAGTTTATAATACGCACATTTAATTTTATTTTCGTTAAATTATTTTACATTTTAATAGAAAAATTTTATTTCGACATATAATGTTAATGTCGAGAGTTTTTTTAATATATCTGTGAAAAATTTTAAGAATTTGATGAGGAAAAATTCATCTGTGTATACTGAATATTTAATCTACAAAAGTTTGGTGTGTTTATTCTGTTGGACAGCCGAATTTGAATTGCCGACTATCCAGTTAATGTTGAAAAAAGCCGGCTGGACAGCTGGCTGTTTTAATTTATTTATTTTTTTGCTTTTTTTATTTACTTCGATATTTTTCTTGCAATTAACAATTATTTTTCGTCATGCAGATATAGTTGTAGTTCCAGTTTGTTACTATAATGATTTTAATTAGACGAAAGAAATCGATTGGTATGAAAATGGACGGGTGATAAACGTGGTGGTATCCCAATTTCCATAATAGAAACAACAACGTATGCAGAATTCTATAATATTTTGCAGAATAAGCTAAATGTCGATCTTTCTCAATATGAAATGGAATTTAAATTTAAATTCAGCGATCAGGAAGTTCCAAGTCTACCCATGACGATTTCCTCTGATGCCGAAGTGAATTATCTGTTTGAAATTAACAATAGGTACTCGACTCCTTTTTGCGTGACTTTAGTGAGGAAAGATATCATCGAAGGTGAACAAGTAGACTTAGATGAAGGGAATCACAACGCTAATGATTTTTAGGATACGGTCTAGATAGCTCGTGAAAATGATGCGGTTATTTCAGAGGCAGTTACTCACAAAATTTCGTCCGTAGTTCACGACAATGAGTGTGAAAATGCAAATATTTTACAGACGAAGATTTGATTGTTTTATCCCGGCAGAGACATGAATGGGATGGGACCTCAAGGACTGAATCGAGTGGATCGTCCTCTAACTCCTCGCGTGTGGTTCCCAATAATGAGGATTTGCAGGAAGCTGTGCACCTAATTGCGCTGGAATAAAACTTTGAGTTCAAAGTGAAAAATCGAACAAGTCATTGTTGACAATCGTCTGCGTAGACGACAGTTGTTGTTGGCATTTGCGTGCGACAAAGATGAACACGAATGAGCGCTTTATAGTTCGCAAGTACACATGGGAACATACTTGTGAAATGAAAATACGTCGAAATGATCACAGGCAAGCCCGAGCTTAGTTTATTGGTCGACATATAATGCACAAGTATCAGAATCCACGTACGATCTACAGACCATCAAACATCATTAACGACGTTCTCGAGAGTACCAAGTAGTCTTGAGCTACCAAAAAGTCTGGAAGGCCAAGGAATGTGCGTTTGAGGATTAAATGGGCTCTGCAGAGGAAGGATATGCTAAATTGGCCAGGTATTGCCATGAAATGGAGAAAACTAATCTTGGCTCGAAATTTTTTATTGAGACAAAGGGTAGGAATTGTTTCAAATTCTTCTTCATGGCTCTTGGACAATGCATTCAGAAATTTCGAAATGCAATTTTACTCCTAATTCTAGTTGATGGTACAACACTGAAATCTAAATATCAAAGCAAGTTGATTATTGCTACTTGTCAAGATGTTGACATCCAAATTTATCATCTTGCGTTTGGCATAGTCGATAGTGAGAATGACCTGTCGATGCAATGGTTCTTCACAGTCTTTAATAAATGTTATCTCTGAAATTTTTTCGGATGCACATCATAGGTAATGCATGTACCATATTCAAGGCAATCTAAAGATCAGGTATCGGGACAAAGGTATCGTTTCATTGTTCAGGAGAGCGGCTGATGCCTATAGTGTTGAAGAGTGTAACAAGTTCATGGTTGAATAGGAAGTAAATCATTCGATGCATGGGATTATCTAACAAAAATGGAGATTGAACATTGGGTGCGCTTGTTTTTTCCAGGACGTCGATACAACATAATGACGTCAAACAACGCGGAGTCTCTCAATGCATTATTCATGAAAGATCGAGAATTATCCATCCTTGCACTAATTCAGAATATCCATATCAAACTGCAGCAATGGTTTCACGATCGACGTGCATAATCACAGAATTGCATGAGCGTGCTAGCCTCGATGCAAGAGTAAAGGCTATTCAAAGTTGCAGAACTTGCGAGACAGTTGAATGTCGAACCGCTAGACGAGTCATTCTTCTTAGTAGAATGTGTACGTAATACGGCATACATGGTAGATTTAACTGATGACACATGCACTTGTAAAAAATTTCTGTTGGAGACTTTTCCATTTGAGCATGTAGTCGTGGTTGCTATGTATCGAGAATTCGCTGCTAGAACATTGTGCTCTCATTATTACACAACTGATTATTGGAGAGTTGCGTACCCTGAGACAATATTTCCTCTGTCGAACGAAGTTGAGTGGGAAGTCTCCGACCATATTCATTCACTCAATACATTGTTGCCACCTCTCATTGAACCTCGTGGTCCTGGATATCCAAGTACGTCTAGAATACTATCTACCGGAGAATTTTCTCGACAGTGTAAGTACAGTCGTTGCAAATCAGTAGAGCACACTCGTCAATATTGTACAAGTCATGTTCTTCTCAATGACATTTAGATCATTTGGTAATGTTGTCCATCTGAAATAAATAGTGTTTGCATTTATGTTACGATATTTCAAAGGACATTGTAATTTAATAATCGATTACAATGTTTACAAATATTTCGAAACTACAAAAAATCAATATTTATAGTATTTAAAATTATTTCGTAATTACGAAAAATTACAACTAATAATTACAATAAATCTATAGATCACCATTAAAGTAGAATAAGTCGCACGCTAACTTATTCTGCCAACTCTGTATCCAAGATTGGTTGATTTCATCAATCTTATGTGCTATACTAAAAAATTTGATGTACGTTATTGCAAAAATGGTACAATCGCACCTGCATACGAACAATAATGAGTTAGATCAGTACCATGCAGCAAAAAAATTAAGTATTAAATGTTAAAATTTTTAGAACCACTTACGATATTGTCTGTCTCACCGTCGTCGTGTCCCGTACGACGACTAATCTTTCTTTCACAGTCAATCCCGCCTGTATAGCCATCATAGGGACAAAAATGGCAATGAACTCTAGATTTTGCTCGACCTGACCCTATGTTAAACATGAATGATCGGGATCGTAGACATATATAGTAGACTCAGCGAACACAATTACCAAGGCTATGCAGTGATGATTCACGATCACTGGTATGTACATATGTGCACAATCCTGCCATGGCTTTCCCTGACACGTGGCCATATCCCTATGGTCCACTCAAGCATGTAGTCGGGCGCCGCGTACTCCTTGTCGACATGTTTGAGAGACTGGTACTCAATGTCAACGCTTCGTCCGAACTCCAAATTTAGTATGACTCGCCCAGGACTGTCAAATGACCCCAAATATCTTTGAACCCAATTACACAACAAGTCCATTGCTAGGTCGGTGTGCTGCATTAAGAAATAGCAATACAAAAAGGAGTTATTTCATTGCATAAACAAACAATGGTATACAAGTTATAAAAAATAACAATATAACTACTTCACTTACATCGTCCGTAAGCCAAGCTCCTGAAGTGATGATGTCGTTGAACCACTTATAAGCATTGGAGATCGTCACAGTACCGATCATTCGGCTGGTCCCGAAAAAAGAAACAGAGAAATGTTAAAGAAGCATATACGAGTAACGATCACTGGTATGTTCTAATATCACTAATAACATGAATACGAACCCGAGCAACATTCTTCTCCACTCCGTCTCGAACGCTTTTCATTTGGTATGGTCCACCTCCCGAAATAGGCTGGCAATCGTCCCATCGATGGACCTCCTCCTCCTCCTCGTCTCAGTCGTAAAGGAAGAGACAATGTACTATGACAACACTTTCGACCTCTTACTTACCACCAGCTCCGACATGTCAACAACGTGCTTTTTCGCCCCAGTGACAACAATCATCCTCCCCTCGCCCATTTCAGGAATCATCCCCTCCTTCACCCCGACAATCGCCACCTCCTCCTCCGTCGCTGTCGTCACCACCTCCTCGACCATTGCTCCCCTCTAGGGGCCCACCTCCTCGACCGTCGCTCCCGTTCCCGATGGGGCCACCCCTTCCTCCGCCCTCGAGGCTACCTTATCCTCCATGGACTGAAGAAAGGATTCTCATGCATCCTTCGACCACAACTGTAAGTGACCCCCATCTCTATCCTCTCGATCCCGGTTGTCACCTCCATCACACCACGTCTGCCTGCTATATCACCTCAAAGTGCTATCACCTCATCTTGAAGGTCCCCTAAATGCCCACGCAGCACTCTAACATCATCAGCTATATCCTCGACCATCCCTACCAATTAAAGTCCCAAATCGTCGACCTGCTTTACCATATCTCGACGTAGCGCGCCGATCTCCTCTGATATAACTCTTATCAGCTCTCGACGTAGCACGTTGACCTTCCCTGATATAACTCCTACCATCTTTTAACGCAACGTACCGATCTCCTACACCATAAATCCAGTCGGACGATGGTACAGATCATCAAAATAATCACCTTGAGGGGAAGGAGGTGATCCCGGCGGCAGAGGTGATGGCCGATCAATCGGCTCGCGGTCCCGCACAAATATACATATTATTAACTTATTCAATAATTGCTAACTCATACAAAACATTAATCAATAATTCACTTACCTAGTGTCGATCGAGAATCGAATCGGACATCTGGTCGTCTTGGGTCTACGAAATCACTATTTCACGCACAAGACCTCCATCGACGGTGTCAAATGAGTTATTACTTCAAGCTGACACATTGACATTTTAAAAAGACAAAATCATGTAATGAGATTTTAAACTGTGTACAATATAAATCACAAATTTATAATATTCACAGGAGGGTCGTCGAGGAGAGCCGATAATTGTTTCCCAACGGGACATCCCTTCACTTGAGTTGCTTGCCAATGGTACATCCGAGGGTAGCGTGTCTCCCATCGAGAGGGTACCCAATGTGGGGATGGTCTCATACGCCCAGATCTACAACACATAAATTAGTATATACAAATTCAATAGAAAAAAATATTTTAACATTGATTGCGTTAATCACTTACTTGCAGCGCTAAGGGGAATACGTAGGCATTGTACTTACACACGGGCCCCTTGGGCTTCGAGTGCAGTCTGGTGAAGATGTGAACGGTGTTCTCGAAACATCGACGACCCCATGGATAGTTGTTGAAGCGATCTATGTTGTCGACGATTTCCAGGTGGAAAAGGTCAATCGCAGTCTTCTTGTGGTGACACCGTATCACACTCTCAATGATGTAGACCAGACCTCCTGTTCGCGTCCTGTCCATCAGCTAAGGCAGAACCACCGCCCCCTGTCCTTAGAAGTAAGTGTTCTATAGCCTATTTCTTCTCTGAGTCCCGCCGCTAGTTACCTCATCGCTCGTAATCTTCAATCCAGTCAGCAAGGCAAACTCAAACATGAAATAGCTGGCGACTTTGCCCTCGAGGTCGAAGTGGAGTGCATCACCGTCAATTGGACTCAACAACCAATATAGAAGAGTATCGATCATCTGAACCGAATACTGCATCTCTCTCATAGGGTATCGAGGCCACATAAAGGACTGGCGCAGCATATCTGCATGCTGGTCGTTAAGCAGCTCTAGGACTAGGATGAAGCTGTCAAAGTTACTGTTCCACGTAACTTTGCCCAGCATCTATCTCAGCTCTATATCAAAATGATAATCCATCCTGAAAAAATTGAAACAGAATATTAGAACATTATACATGAAATAATGGAATGAAGCATAATAACCCAAAATTAAGCGAACCGAATCATAACTACTATTCGCAAGACAGATTCTATAAATTTTTTCTCTCTCACCAAAAATTAATAATATGATTTTTTTACCGTATTATTGAAAATTAATAATTACCATAAAAATTAAAATATAAAATAAAATGGAAACTAAAATTACAATTACAATTAAATTTAAAATAAAAAGTCAAAATTAGAATTAAAAAAGTAATTTTAAAAAGAAGGGAGCCGGTTAGAACCAATTGTTAGAACCGGCTGTTAACCACTCGCTGTTGACAGCTGGCCAATTGTTAGCTACCGGCTGTCAACAGCACATCGGTCCTGTCGTTGGAATCTACCATTTCCGACGAGTTGGAGCTCCCTACATAACCAAAATAGGTCAATACACTCCATCTATACGCAAATCTAGCCTAAGTCATGCCTTTCACACCACAAAAATAATATTCCAACCAATAATCTAATTAAAACTAAACAAAACCCAATGATATAATTATAACTCCACAAAAGCTAGCCTTTACAATAGGAGATGGTCGACAATCGAAAGTTTGACGGTGAGGAAGATATCTGGACGATTGACTATCAATGAAAGTGATTTCTTTCTCCAAAATGTCAAGAGAGTGTGAGGAAGATGAAGGGGTATTTTTTGGAAAAAGTGTCTTTAAAATGTATTTTCGTTTTTTTTTTTGAATCGGTCAAAAGCCAAAGTGGAAATAAGGGTGGGTCAACTAGCCATTTTCACTGATTTCCTCCAATTCTTCCACTTCACCATTCTTTTCCTCTATCCACTCCACAAAAAATCTACTCTTTCTACTTGTCAGTGCCTCTTTTTTCCTAGGAAACTGCCTGCCAACACAAAGTGCAACGAAATAAGCCCTAGAAACCATAATTTTCTCAAAAGCTACATGGTGTCACATAATTAACTTGCCGGATTTTCCAGATGCTTTTTTTCCCTTCAGCTGATGATTTGAAGAAATCTAAATACTTCTTCATTTTCGAGTCACCCTGCAAGAGATTGTACATTACAATAATTGGGGAAAAAAAAGAATAGTTGAAAAAACCTCATATTAGAAGAAAGTATCTCAAAATATGGTGTAGGAATGCCTTGTGAGAAACTAGGACTGTGTTCCACTGATTTATGAATATCAGAATAAGCTACGTAGTCTTGAAATTCAAAGCTGACATTAATAATATCGACGGAAACATTTTAAACGACCTAAAAGTAATACAAAATTATGCACTGGTTTATTGCCTTGGAGAAATGAAACATAGCGGAGCTAGCAGTATCATCAAGATACAAACTTTGTGACATGCCCTTCTTCTATTTCATTTTCATTTTCTGGTTGCTATTCTTTTTCTGTTCATCGGACGCGTAGTTTTCACATTAATCTTGAAATTGTGGAGACCCTGATGATGCATCAGAAACCATGGAAAGGTTTTCATCTTCTTGTGATGGTTTTTATTTTGAATAGAAGAAATAAATGAGTTTAGATAGAAGTGAGTAAATAGATTTTATGTGGGATAGAAATGATAGGAGTAATTTAATTGAACATTATAGTTGAAGGAGAAAAAGGTAATTTTATTAAAGTTTTACAAAGTGGCTTTCGATTTACAATGCAAGAGATTGGATGTTGTTTTGAATTTTTTTGTTACAACATTTTGAAGGTGGTAGCCGCTATTTATACACACAAAATGATGGTGAAAACTATTCTAGAAAATTCTGATTTTTTTTCATATTTTATTACTTGTTTCTCAAGACATTCTAGAAAATTCTATTTTTTCTTTTTAATTTTTAATTACTATTTTTGCTTGCTCATCAAGAAATTCTAGGGACTTCTATTTATTATTTATTTTCTTGCTCCCCAAGACAATTCTAGTAAATTCTAGATTAATCTCAAACTATACAACAACCATTAATACTACTCCTTGGTGCATATTTTGATTACTCTGATCAGTTCTCGTAATAACTTGAACTTTGCTCGTGGTAGCGCCTTTGTAAATATATATTTGTTAATTGTTCTTCAGTCTTGCAATGTTTGAGCTCTATCTCTTTAATTGCTTCAGATTCTATGATGAAATGGTACTTGATGCCAATGTGTTTGGTTCTGCTATGGAATACGAGATTCTTAACCATTGCTATTGCTGACTTGCTGTCACAGTAGATCTCTGTTGCTTCATTTTGTGATTCTCTCATGTCTTAAAGTATGTGTTTTAGCTATATAGCTTGACTCATTGCCATTGCTGCTGCAAATACTCTGCTTCAGCTGATGATTGTACAACCGTTGCTTGTTTCTTTGATGCCCAAGAGAAAATTCCGGAAGCTAGTGTGAATATATAGCCTGATGTGCTCTTCATATCATCTACTGATCATGTCCAATCGCTATCAGTATACCCAAGTAGTCATGAGTTAGGCTAGTCTTATTCCTTATTCCATAGTTTTTGTTCCTTAGAGATATCTTAGTATCCGCTTTGCAGCTCTATAGTGAACTTGACTTGGATTTTGCATGAATCTTGAAAGTAGGTTGGTTGCATACATTATGTCTGACCTTATAGCTTTAAGATAGAGCAAACTTCGAATTAAGCTTTGAAATTGTGAGTTGTCTGATTTCGGACTGCCGTATTCTTTCTTGAGAGATTTATTGCTATCCAAGGGTGTTGTTACTATTTTGCAACCTTCCATCTTGAACTTCTTTAATAGACTAGTGGTATACTTCTTCTGAGCAATGAAGACCAATCTTCAGATTGAGCTATCTCAATCCCAAGAAAATAATGCATTAATCCCAGATCAGTCTTCTCGAACGTTTTCAACATGTCTGCCTTGAATTTCTCGATCATCTTCTCATCGTTCCCTGTATAGATGAGATCATCAACAGATAAAGGATTATATGTGTACTGCTCGTACCTTGATTTTTTATGTATAGAGTTGGTTCACTTTGGCTCCTTATGAATCCTTACTTAGTGAAGTAATTGTTTATTCTGTTGTACCAAGCTCGTGGAGCTTGCTTTAATCTATATAGTGCGTTCCTTAATTTGAAAACTTTATCTTCTTTACCTTGTACCACGTACCCTTGAGGTTGCTCTATATAAACTTCTTCTTCAAGATAACCATTAAGAAATGCTGATTTGACGTTTAGTTGGTAAATCTTCCACTTTTTCTGTGCAACTAGTGCAATCAACGCCCTTATAGTGTCAAGACGTTCAACTGAAGCAAATATCTCAGTGTAGTCGATGCCAAATTGTTGTGAGTATCTTTTGGCGACTAGCCTTGCTTTATGTTTTTGGATTGAGTCATCAGCATTAAGCTTTGTCTTGTAGACCTACTTAACTCCTATGACTTCTTTATCTTGGGGAAGATCTACAAGCTCCCAAGTCTTTTTTCGATCATTTTTATTTCTTCATCCATAGCTTGTCTCCATTCTGGTTGTTTTGAAGTTGATTCATAGCTTTCAGGTTCAACAACCATCCAGTTGCAGTTTTGATATATTTTTTATAATCTTCGTGCTTTGCTTGGTGACGATTCTGGTGAGTTAACTAGTTCTTCTCCAGTTGCTTGTTGTGGGAAATCTAGTTGATTGTTCTCCTCAATATCACCATCTTATTTTTTTGGTTGTGTTAGGATGCCGATAGCTTTTCTTTCGACTTGTCCAGTCTTCATCAAATTTAACATCTCGACTTATACTTAGCTTCTTTGTTCTTAGGTTATATGCTCGACAGCCTTTTGATTGAGTACTATAATTAGCTTCTTTGTTCTTAGATTCATTTTTCTATTTTTTCATCTAGCTTACCTCTTTTCTCCTGTGGAATATGTGTGTAGCAGATGTAGCCAAAAATTCTGAGATGCTTTGCTAATGGTTTTCATCCGCTCCATGCTTCCACTGGCGTTTTGTCTTACACAACTTTAGTCGGACATCCATTTAGTAAGTCGACTGCAGTGCTTATCGCTTCTGCCTAGAAAGTTTTTGGAAGACATTTCTCCATTAGCATAGTTCAAGCTATCTCCATTACATTCTATTTTTTCATTTTGACACGCCATTTTGTTGTTGAATTCTTTTGATGTATATTCTTTGCCTCAGTCACTTCTGCTGGTTTTGATGTTGTAACCACTTTGCTTTTCAACATAAGAAATATACCATGTCATTCTAGTGTAGTCATCAATGAAGAAAATGAAGTACCTATTTTGCTTACGTGATGGAGTACGCATCGGACCACATGTGTCAGCTCTAATGGCTTTTTAGCTCTCCAAGATTTTTTGGACATAAATGGCTGGTGGTGTTGTTTCCCGAACAAACATCTTTCACAAACTGCATCAATCTCTTTTATGACTAGTCAGTCTCTCATCATTCTCTTTTGTTGTAGGATATTCAACTCGTAGAAGTAGAAATGTCCAAATCCTTTGTGCCACAGCCATGACTCGTCCACTTGTGCCATCATTGCCGAATTTTTGTATATCTCCATTGGATTGGAAAGCATCTGTTATCCCGCTTTTTGAATTTTGCAATTACAAGATATTTATCTTTCTTGTCATAGATCGTGCAAGAATCTCCTTCAAAATGTAATATATATCCTTTCTCCATCATCCGGCCTACACTTAATAGATTTTGATCTATTGTAGGGACTAAAAGAACTTCATTGATGTATCTCTTGCCCTTTTGTGTCAATAGCAATAGTGCATTTGCCTGTTGCCTTTATAAAATTTTCATTGTCAATCTTGATTTTTGCCTTGATTTTATCAAGACTACAGAAAATACTTTCATCTTTCGTCATATGATTTCTACAGCCACTATCTAGATACCACGTATCCAGTTTGTCATCAAATGCATCTTTGTTAGTGGTATAAAATAAACTTCCTTCTATATCATTTTCTTCGGAGAAATTAGCTTGATGTTTATGGCGAATAGTGGTGACCCTAAAGTAACAGATTCAAATATCTCGATTTTACTGACCTTCAGACGTGGTCCGCTATGGTAAATTTGGTTATTCTAATTAAATTTCAAGATTAGCGCGTCATTTTGTAGAATGAGAATAGGATTGGAGGTTACCGTGTGGGATAACCATTACTTGCTCTTACATTATTGAAGTATTTCTTTTTGATAAGATCCGTTTATTATCTTTGTGATATACTTTATGTGAAATTGTTTTAGTTGAAACTGTTTTGATTGACATACTCCTTTGTTGCACCATTAATTCTATTAAAATACGTAGACCATACCCTTTTGAACATTCCCATGATCTAAAATCACCAATCTTACGAAACCCTTAGGAATATAGAACGGTGTATATTGTCTGCGACTCTAGAACTACGTTGGATGGCTTAATTGTGATTTTGTAAATTTCTAATTGATTTGTAAAAAAATGACAATGATTTGGGAATCTTTAACAAAAAATGTAATTTTTCAATATGGTAACAAAAGATGAGAGGTATTTTTGTCCAACAAAAGGTTTCAAAAGCCATTGAAAACAAAATTTCAACTTATTTTTCAAAAGAACAAAAAGAAGAAGTCGATAAACTTGCTTATATTTCAATCATTTTACACTTATCTGACACTATTTTGAGAAAAGTGGTAAACGGAACACTACTAAAAAAAACTTCAAAAAAAATTGGAGAACTTGTATTTGCTTAAATCTACTTCGAACAAGCTTTACTTCCTTGAGCGTTTTTCCAGTTTTAAAATTGATTTTGCAAATGATCTTGATGACAATTTGAATGTGTTTGAACAAACTTGTTCAAGATTTTGTTAACTGAGCACAAATGGTGTCTGAAACCTAAAAACCTATATGTTTGCTTAATTCTATGTCTGACATTTATAAGGAAGTTAAAAATGCAATTAAATCTTAAAAATGCAATTAAGTATGGTATGGTAGTTTGACTTTTGAAATTGTCATTGACTCACTTAAAAGTAAGGAGATGAAAATTAAAGATGAAAAATACGATAAGAAAAGCGTGAGATTCACATGGTGAGAAGTAAAACTCGATTTAGGTAAAACAATCATGATGGGTTCCATAGTGGTGGCGAGTCAAGTGGTAATTGGGGTAAAAAGAAGGGCAATGATAGGTCTAAATCAAAATCTAGGACCAAGGTTAAGAAATGATGTGGTTACGGGAAAACGGGGACATTTTATAAAATACTGCTACAAATAGACGGGTAAGCTAAAGGGTAGAGAGAGAGAGAGAGAGAGAGATGAAGTAAATGTGTTGTCTTCTACTTCCAATGTTGATGATGGTAAAGTTTACACAATTATAAGTTTTATTGCTTAACCTGCCAAATTGAATCTATTTGACAATTATCGTTTGCATGAATGGATACTTGATCCTGATGCATCTTTTCATGCGATTTCACAAAAAGATTGGTTTGAAATTTGTATGAATCAAATGATGGGCATATTGTTAACAATTCTGGTTATACTGTTGTTGGAATTGGTGATAATACCTTAAAGTTTGATACTGTTTTTGTGTATACTTTAAAAGATATTAGATACATTCATGAACTATCTAGGAACTTCATTTCAATAGAGAGATTTGAAAAGGCTGACTTCACTAGTAAAATTGGAAATAAAGTTCTAAAATTGATTAAAGGTGCACTTATTTCCACTAAGGGAACCATGAGAATTGATATTTATATTACTACTAGAGAAGTGATAAAAGGTTTTGTTTACTTTATCTCTTCTGACAAAGCTGATCACACACATAAATGATATTATAGACTAGGACATATGGGTAATAAGAAGCTTAAACTCCCTAAGGAAAAAGGTACTTTTGGTAATGATTGTGTGTCTGAAAATCTTTCTATGATTACTGTATGCTCAGTAGGTATTATAGAACTTCTTTTTCCAAGAGTGTTCACAAAACTAAAGTTATGTTTGAATATGTACATTCAGACTTGTGGGATCCTGCTAGTAATCCCACTTCATGTGAAAATAGGTATTTCTTGTCTATCATTGATGACTACACAAGGAAAAATGTAGGTTTATCTTTTAAAAGATAAGTCTGATGCTTTTCACAGTTTTAATAAGTGGAAAAGACAGATTGAGAACCAAACTAGCAAGATGATTAAGTTTTTTAGAACTGATAATGGTGTAGAGTTTTGTAACACTGAATTTGATAATAGGTGTAAAGAAAATGGAATAATAAGGTATAAGATTGTTCTAACTCCTCAGCAAAATGGGTAGCTTAAAGGATGAATAGAGTTATACTTGATGAAGTGTGTTGCATGATATTAAGTTCTGGTATCTCAAAGTCATTTTAGAGTAAAGCTTTTATGACTGCGTGTTATTTGATTAATCTAATTTTATCTACTGCATTGAATGGTGATACTCCTCATCAAAAATTTTCTAATAAACTAAATGAGTATTCTATGTTTATATCTTTTGGTTGTGCTACGTTTTTCATCAAAGTGAGGGAAAGCTTGAACCTAGAGCTAGAAAATGCATTTTTCTAGGTTACCTTGATGGTGTCAAGGGTTATAGGTTATGAGATAGAAGCCAAAAGGGAGTTAAGATCACTGTGAATATAGATGTCACATTTAACTAGGCTGAGATCCTTGTTTTAAGACTGAAGCTGAACCTATGAGTGAAGAAGAGAAAGGTGAAGAAAATGATCAATTGAAGGTGGAGTTAGGAAACCTTAGCACATCTATCCCTATCACTCCTAACAAGGTGGAGACTCAGTTTCAACAACTTAAGGTGGAGAATAGAGAGGAAGTAGTGATATAAAAGCATCTCGAGGAAGAGAACCCCTTAGTGGATTATAATTTAGCTAAGGATAGAGAAAGAAGATAGCCGAGAACACCTAGAAGATTTGAATATGAGTTTGAGTTAGCTTTTATTCATGCTAGCTATGAGAAGCTAGTTGACAGAGAGCCAAAACCTTTATAGATGCAATGAAGAGTGAATAGTCTGAAAAGTAGTTTAAGGCAATGAAAGAGCAGATGAGTTCCCTAAAAAAGAATCAAACATGGGAACTAGTGCCTAGATCTAAAAATAAATCTATAATTGACTCTAAGTAGATTTTTAAGGTTAAAGATGGTAATAGAACATGTGAACCCTTAAGATTTAAAGCTAGGTTGGTGGTCAAGAGGTATACAAAGAAGGAGGTGATTGATTATAATGAGATTTTTTTACCCTTTATTAAGTACGCTACTATTAAGGTCATGCTTATATTGGTTACACATTTTGACTAGGAATTTGAACAACTTGATGTAAAAACTACCTCTTTACACGGTGAACTTGATAAGCAAATCTTTTTGAATCAGCTAAAAGGTTTTAAAGACAAACTAAAACCTGATGATAAGTATTTTTGAAAGGTTTTTATATGGCTTAAAGTAATCATCTAGACATTGTATAAAAGATTTAATTTTTTTGTACTCACTATAGGGTTTCAAATGAGCAAATTTGATCATTGCCTATATTTTCAATATGATGATACTAATAATGAATACGTGTTTTTATTTCTATATGTGAATGATAAGTAAGATAAAAATAAAGTTGAATGATGGATTTAACATGAAAGATCTAGGTAAAACCAAGAGAATTTTAGATATGGAATTTGAAAGAAATAGGTCAAATTTTACTTTGTTTTTGCATCAGTCAACTTATGTTTCAAAGGTATTTAAAAAGATTTGGCTTTCAAGATTTCAAACTTGTTATATTACTTTTAGCTAATCATTTTGTATTATTTAAAGATCGGGCTCCATATAATGAAAAAGAAATAGAATACATGAGTTCCATATTCTAGTGCGTATTTGATGGTTTGCACTACACCGAATTTAGCCTTTGCTATTAGTACTATTAGTAGATAAATGTTTAATTCGAGCCCCAAACATTGGGAAACCTTAAAATGGATGTTAAGGCATTTAAAGTGGACTAATGATGTAGGTCTAAAGTTCGGTTCTAATAATGAATGTCTGAAATTGAAAAGTTTTATAATGCAAACCATGTGGAGGATAGAGATAGTAGAAAATCCATTTCTTCCTATATGTTTACTTTGTCTAACTCTTATATTAGTTGAAAATCACAATTACAATACATAGTTGTACTATCCACTATAAAATTAGAATTTATTACTACCATTGAAGAGATTAAAGAAGCTTTGTAGCTTAGAGGTTTGCTTAATGAACTTTGTATTTTAAATGAATATGTGGTAGTATATTTAGTTAGTCAATCTTCTATACATTTACGCAAAAATCCCATTTTTCACGAATGCAAAAAGCACATTGATGTTAGGCCACACTTTATTAGAGATATTCCATCACAAGTGGTGAAACTTGAAAAGATACATACACAATATAATCCTTCAGACATGGGCATTGATGAGCTGCGATTGGTGAAGTTGTAAGGACATTTTAAACGTTGGTGGAGGTAACTAATTTTCAATTTTACCGATTCCCACTTTTGGAATTGTTACTAACAAGTAATAGTGTTTTCTTACAAGTTGACACCAACAAAGAGGTTTGTTGGACAAGTTGTTGTCAAACGACTTTTCGAGCTATGGTTTAACTTGGTATGATTTTTTCTCAGTCGGCATTGACCAATTGACCAATTGATTTTTTCTAGCCCCTTGGATGTCTTATGGTGAATGGCCCACTTAATAACTCACTTGATCAGCTATTTGGCTTGGCCCACTTTTACACCCTAATCACATTTATATATGTGCTACTTCATTAGCCGTGTTATGTGTGTGTGTTGCTTTGTTTTCTTCCTTGGTGAAAAATGGCGCCTTGCTTTGTGCTCCCTTTTCTGTGCCTTTTCTTCTCCAATTTATTTGGCCTTTGTGGTTGCAATAATAGCCCTATTGTGTATTCTAAGTGGGCATTCTTCAAGCAATCGGAGTTTGGGTCCTTGCTTGGTTTTTGGTTTGGATCTCGGCTTGTTAGAGGTTTTGATTGAATTGGACTATATTGAGCCTTGAAAAACTTTGGTGATCTCTCATTCCGTATCAACAGTGCTTCTATTTTAATTTTTTATATAAAAATTAAATTATTTTAAATTTTATAATACGTATTCTCATTTTATAATTTGTTTAAAAAATCATATCGACGTACTTGTATTGTATCGTGTTCGAATTATTTTAAAAAAAATTTCCATGGCATGTATAGAACTTTATAATAATAAATTTCTGTTTAATGCTTATTTCATACATGTTGTCAAAATTGAGTTAATGGACATTGACCCATTTTATGCAATAGAATGGGAATGATGTTCAGAAGCCAGCGGAGACTGTAGAGGTACAAATGAATACAGGCCCATCACGTGTTTCCTGTAACATGTACAGATATGTGATAATAGATACACTTCCAAAATTCATACGAAAACATTGATTAACGGGACTCGACCAGATAACACAAGCATATTTTACGACCCCATGTGGTAGCCATTTTCTTCAAAATGCATTTTTCTCTCTCTTTTTTTCAGCCACACTTTCTTTATTAAAATAATATTGCATGTAAATTAAAAAAATTTCCTTATTTTTCAACCACACATTTTACATCAATTTACTATTCTAAAATACATTTTTATGTAAAAATACCTATCAAACACCCTCTTACATGTCTCTTTTTCTAGTCGAGCCCAGTGAGTATGTCATTTAAACCTTGAGTTTTGAGAAGATTAGAAGTTACACGAGGGGTAAAATGTAGATGACACAGGCCTAAATTTAATGGGTGCAACTCTGTACATCAATGCTTCATTGAAATGAATATAGGGTATCCATCTGAGCCAGCTGGTACCTGTACTTAATTTCATTTGCACATGCTCTACGCTGGCTACTTGCATGCCTTCAACAAGATCAATCTCCATTTCTATCTTATTTATTGCGATGGTTGATCCATTCAAAATATCAGATCGGAAAGGTACGAATATCATTACACAATGGATTTTATGTGTCCATCGTCTTTTGTACGTTAAAAAAAGCATAATTTGGTGTAGTTTCTTTTACTAGATTTAGTTTGGAGCTTTATAAGAAGTTTAGATTCATCTAAATCTATTAAGGAAATGGATTATTGTTTGCAAAATTCAACTGGCAAAAATCACGCGAAGCGATGAGTGAGTCTAACTGCATCTATGAGTGGTGTGTTGTCAAAATAACTAATAGAAATGGTACATTTGCATCAACAATCAGATGTGTTGAAGCAAAAAATAAAAAAATTTCGAGTAAAACTTTATTGCTATTAATTCCCCCACTCTTTGTACCTAAAAAATAAATGTTCACTTATATGGACGTCGTACTTAGAGCATGGCTGATATGCATAAGAGTAGGAAAATTATTTAAACATGAATTTGTACATTATTTTTTTTGACATATTTACCGTTTCTTCTACTCACTCAAGCTGCTTGCACTGTCAAGCTACATATTATCAAATTTCACGGTTTTCTTTATAAGAGAAGATTTGGACGATGGACAGTATTTGTTAAGAAAGTAAATTAAAATAATAGATGATTCTATTCTTACATTAAAGCATTGATAATGTCAACATCTCAAACCATTGTACACTAATTGAGTTGTGCGTGATACACGCACATATACCATTGAGACTCTAATCCCACAAAATTGGATTAAAAATATCAATAACCACTATACTTATGCATCTAAACGGTGATCGAACTTTAAATTAACTTTTTTCAAAAAAGTTATTATGCTTTTAAGTTTTAATGGAGTTTCTCGTCTGTCACTCCATCTCTTGCTGTACTTTCATTTGAAAATTAACAATTTTCACGAAGTGACATAGATATTTAATTCTCAAACACTCCAAAGTGTTGAATGGAAAAACATCCTTAAGAGTATAATGACTACTCAGAAAAAAATTTAAATTCACTAAAGTTGGAGAATAATTTTAAAGTACTTTCACTACTCCAAAAAAGTTTGATATTCGATATCGATTAAAAACAACGTT
This sequence comes from Olea europaea var. sylvestris, assembly GCF_002742605.1. Lineage (NCBI taxonomy): Eukaryota > Viridiplantae > Streptophyta > Magnoliopsida > Lamiales > Oleaceae > Olea > Olea europaea. The sequence goes on from NW_019264872.1 coordinate 475,822, forward strand.
GAAACTATAGTAACAATTGGACTTTTTAAAAGCCCCACCTTCATAGCAAATGTTATAGGTTGAAAAATAAAATTACAAATAAGGAGGGTAAAAATCCGTTGCTCAATAAAGCAAAGGCATCTGAGCAATTAATGTTTGAGTGGACAAGATGATAAGTGTATTTTATACCCTTATTGGGGGCTTTAAATAATGATATTGTGTAGTTCTTCTGATGAAATATAGCCTAATTTATGTTATATTGCGTAAAATAGGTAAAACTCAATATTTGATGAAGAACTGGTAAAAAGAATGTAAAAATAGTGAAAATGACGAAATTCAAAAGTCGAGGACTAAATTGAAAATAATCAATAGATGATATGGGCGACAAAATGAAGATCAAAGATGCTAAAGATTTAATTGGATACAATTGAAACATAAAGGAACAAGATTACAAGAGAAAATAGCTCAATTGAATCAAATAAAATACAATACTTCAAAAGTTGAGTCGGATTGCAAAATGGTGATTTAAGAATGCCAAGGATCAAATGGAGTTGAAGAAAAATCAATGGGCTGAGAATTTGTTGAGAATGATCAAAATACACGAGTAAAAAAGTTCGACAAAAAATTGTACTATTTTTAAGTATAGGCTTGCAAGTCGTGTTTAAGTAAGGTAACAAAAATTTATTCCAGAGACCAAATCACACGTATTACTCGTATGCACAACATGAAAAAAAATTGTTTCCTTTTGGTATGCAATCTTTTAGCGCCCTATTTATACCAAGAGCCGTACAAAACGTGAGAAGACCTCTCTAGGACTAAAATGCAAGATTATCCATCCAAAATCAAGATTTCATTTAAGAAAGTGGATTTCTCTATCTTCTTCCATATTTCTTCGATCCGGATGATGTCTTTTCATTTTTTCTTGTATAATTTAATAATCAGGATGATTGACTAGGTTTTTCTTTTGTATTGGATGAATGACGAACCCCATTATTTTTTTTTATTTTAATTCAAGACAAATAATTTATTTCTTGATTTTCTTGACTGTTTTTGCATTACCATTGAACTATTTGATTGATTGATTACTAATTAGTAAGTTGCTTGTTATAATGCATGAATACTCATAATAAGTTTAGAGCGCAATAAAATCAACACATGGACAATAGATATTATGAATAATATCTCTATCATGTTTAATCCTATATGATAAATCTGATGAATTAATGCATGTTTTTCATATGAATTTAGACAAGGAATATGATCGGGTCGTGTTAAATATATGTTTAATATATTTTGAAAAATAATATTGAATAAAAGTGAATTATCAATTATTTTTAATACACGAATTTACTAAATTATGAATTAAGAGTTGATTTAATTGACAATAGGGGGATTCACGATTTCAACACAAACATTCACATAATATTTATTTGCTTTCTTAGTTTAAGAATAGTATAGAATACATACAAACTAACTCTTTTAATTGTATATTACTTCGAATTTAATAAAAGTTACAGAATTAAATATTAGACCTTAATCCTCGTGGGAACAATATTCTTTACTCACACATCTTATTACTTATGCAACGATCCCGTACATTTGCAGATTTTATGCAAACAAGTTTTTTGCACCGTTATCGGGGAATGACGGATTTAATTTTAGTTTAGTAGTTTCTATTCGACTCGATTTTTACTTTTATTTTTTTGTGGATTTTGGCTACCCAATCTGATCTCTCTTGTTTGATATTCTTTCCAGGTACTATTCAGCAGTGCATCTAAAATTCTAACATTGGCATGGTAAAATATTTTTTCAATAAATAATCTCGACATAAACTATGAGGAACTTCATATCTATTGTGAATTCTGCTTTAGGGTGCATTATACTGGCTACTGCTTGAATACTTGCAATGATCCCTATCAACATAAGCTCCTATGGTTTAAACAATATTTAAGATGTCGAAGACTAGCAATTAACACATATTTTGAATGCTACATGCCTGTGGGCGAGTGTATCTCTTTCGACACTCTTGTGGGATTTGGTCTTTCCATGGTAAACGAGGAGATACTTGCAAAACACTACACTGATTTTGTCAAGTTGGTTGAAAACAAATTGTGTGTAGGAGATGGCATATTCTGGTATGAATTTAAAAGATGGGGATATCATCCACTCGAAAAGTTTGGAAGAAAAGAATTTCCATTGCCCATGGATTTAGATTGTGAACTGGCCATTTAACCCGAGGAGACATCAATTATGAAAAAACGAGAACAAAGGCGATGAAAGTTTAATTACAAATGAACAGAACGAAGACGAAGTAATTAATAACGGAGACGTTAACACACATTCTGTCGACTTCATTGATTGCCCTATCATTAAATTTGTAATTAAACACAAAGAGGAGGAAGAAGTCTACATAGTTGAATTTGAATCGAATGAGATAGGCAAGTCTATCACATTGGAGGGGGCAATGTTAAAATTTGTAGAAACAACAAAGCATGGAGCAAAGTCAAAAGAGGTCAACTAAGCAAGGCATCAAAAGCGTCCTTCAAAATTCGATGATGTCGAAACAATAAAGTCAAGCTAAAGACTTTAAACAAAGAGCTTATTGTGAAGAAACTCAATCTTCCTTCCTTTTATTTATTATGCTTTCTAGTCATATGATAATTTAGATTAGTTATTAATTTTAATTAGGGACTCATCATCCATTTGCCATTTTCCCTTAAGTTCTCGAGATTTACAACGTTTATTAGATGTTTGAGTTAAGTAACATTTGTTCAAGATATTTGACTTTAAATGTTTTATCTAATCGTATTGTGTAGGAATGTGATGTTGCAGAATACTAAAACCAACAATGACCATGAAGACAATGAAGAGCAATAGAAAAAGATAGCTATTGGATTTCACGCGCATATCAGGGAAATATTTTCTTCATTTTCTTCCCCACCTCGTTTTATGCAGATTTAAGATTTAATACATTGATAACAATGTCTAATTTAAGTTTGGAGTGGAAAACATGAGTTTTCTTTTTCTTTTTTCTTTTTTTTGTGTTTTTTTTTGTGTATTATTGCATTACATATTAAGAAAAAAGAGATTAATTCTATTAGAAAAAAAAATTTAAAAAAAATTCTTTTTATTTGTTTGTGTGAGTTAGTTAGTCTAGCTGACAATGAGGAATATATTGAATTATGAATTGATCTATGAATGGTTAATAGGTTGCATGCTTAGGTTAATTTTTACTTTTTCATGTGAAGTTTGATATATATTGAGCACGAGAATTAAGTTAAGCATTGTGCAGAAATGAGTTGATTTCATAATTGAATAGGTTTAAATAGTAGTAGACTTTAGATGCTAAACCAAAAATCACTATATTCTTAATTCTTAGACCAAATTTAGAATAGATCGAGGGAATTGCACTGTTGTAGGAAGATGCTTAGATAAATGGGGATTCCTTGTGTGAAATAAAAAAAAAAAAAAAAAGTTGTGTGAATTGTCTAAGGTTAATAGGATGAAATTGAGCAAAAATCTTAAGTTAAATGTTGGTTTACTTGGACAGGTGTTTAATGAGTGACATTGCACTAATCAAGGTATATTTTTGTATTTTATTTGAAAATTTCTTTTCGTAGCCTTTATGACTCGAGTTATTAAACCTGTAAGGATGTTAAAATATGTTGACCTAAAGTCAACTAACTTGGGAGTCATCATTTAGAAATGATCATTTAAAAAGTTTAAGGAAAAGAATGCTGCAAAAAAAATGTTGAACTTAAAATTAAAAGAGAGTCCCTACTTATTGACATGTTAAACTACAATTGGTGAGATTTACTCAAACTAAAGATATGAGGATAGTATAAAAATCAACCTTAGATCACACAATTAAAAATAGCATAAAAAACAAGTTTGAAGATGTGTGAATCTCACGAGTGAGTACAAGAACATATATAACTGTTAAGGGTCAGGAATGGAACAACTGATGAATTCATGACGCTATGTTTAATTCTTCTCACACATACTTCAACTTTGATTTCTATATTGTGATCTTGAAGCTATGCTTAGATTTAATATCATGATTTTAATTCTGAGATAAAATATCAAGTTAGCTAGCTAAATATTTTTGCATGTTTGTTTGTTTATTTTAAACTAGGTTATGATTTTGTTTAAGAACAAACAAATGTTCAAGTTTAGGAATTTGATAAATGTATTTTATACAATTATTTGAGACTTTAGTTAATGATATTTTGTAGTTCTTCTGATGAAATATAATTGTGTCAAATAGGTAAAATTCGATGTTTGATGAAGAATTAGAGAAAAGAATGCAAAAATAGTGAAAAAGTGCGAAATTCAAGTCGAGGACTAAATTGTAAACAATTCATAGATGAGACGGGTGACAAAATGAATATCAGATAAGCCAATAATTTAATTGGATACAATTGAAAGATAAATGAATAAGATTACAAAAGAGAATAGCCCAATCGAATCAAATACAAAGTTTGGGGACTAAAACACAATACTTCAAAAGTTGAGTCGAATTACAAAACGATGATTCAAGAATGTCAAGGGTCAAAAGAAGTTGAAGAGAGGTCAATGGGATGAGAATTTTTTGAAATGATCACAATACACGTATGAGAATGTTCAACGAAAAATTGTATTATACTTTAGTATAGGTCTGCAAGCCGTGCTTAGGCAAGGTCACAAAAATTCACTCTAGAGACCAAATCACGTGTAGTATACATATGAATGAATTTTCTTTATTTTGTTTTAAAAACTTTTGATATTCAATAATTTGGCACTCTATTTATACCAAGAGCCGTCCAAAACATAGGAGGACCCCCTAGACTTGAAAGTTCATAGATTCAAAATATTTTGGGGGTGAAAAATGAGGCTAGATCATCAGCGTCATGAAAATTATGCAAGATTCTTATTCGTCCAAAATCAAAATTTCATTCAAGCGGATTTCTCTGCCTTCTTCCATATTTTTTCAATCCAGGTGATGTCTTTTCATTATTTCTTGTATAATTTAATAATTAGGATTATTGGCTAGGTTTTTCCTTTGTATTGGATGAATGATGAACCCTATTCTTTGTTTATTTTAATTCAAAATAAATAATTTTATATTTCTTAAGTTTCTTGATTAGTTTTGCATTCTTATTGAACTATTTGATTACTTGATCACCAATTAAATAATAAATTGCATATTATAATGTAGAATACTTACAATAATTTTAGAATGTGATAAAATCAACACATGGACAATAAGTATTAAAGAATAATGTCTATGACACGTGCAGTCATGTGTGATACATCTTGTGAATCAATGCATTTTTCATATGAATTTGGACTAGAAATATGATCGGGGTCGTGTTGAACATATGTTTAATATATTTTGGAAAAAATATTGAATAAAAGTGGATTATCGATTGTCTTAAATATTCGAATTTACTAAATTAAGTTGAGTTAAATGGCAACAGGGGATTCACGATTCCATTGCTTTTATTTGCATATTATATAAATATTTTATTTGCTTTCTTAGTTTAGGATTAGTACAAAATACATACAAACCAACTATGTTGATTTTATAGTACTTCAAATTTAATAAAAATTATTGAATTAGATATTAAACCTTATTTCTCATGAGTACGATATTCATAACTCACAAATTTTATTACTTGTACAATGATCTCACATGCTTTCAGGTTTTCACACAAACACCAGACTACCCAACCACTACCTCTACTCCTACCTCCCCCACACATATACATACTATCACTATCCTTCTCAGAGTAACATCCAAAATTGCATCCATAGATGATACGCAAAGGATTTGCTTGAGGGAGATTTTGTGTTGAAACCAAAGCCTGTTAGTTTTCAAACTGACACATACTACAATTGTAACCTTAGCTTACTCAGTGCCGGTCCTATCATTTTTGGGAATTTCATAAATTAGGACTCCTATAAATGTGGCACTTTAAGAATTCCATCGTCACAACAAAAAATCTTGAAATAAAAATTAAATGTGAAGGTAGTGTTGACCAAAATTCATTAATCCCATCTAGTGTGGCCATACATCCAACTTCTCATACAATTATGTACATCCCATGGACATTTTATTCTAATCATGCCATTATCCATTTTAACTTAATATGGATCTTTCAATCACTATATCACTTCACTTTATACAACCATCTTTGGTCTTTATTGCTATAAATTGCATTGGTACTAAAACTATATAAACACTTGTGAATCGGGATTTCCTTTCCTATATATCTGCTATAATGTGATAATGCCTCTTTTTGTCATAAACTGTGACACTGATTCCAAGATTCCCAACACTTCCTAAGAAACTGCATCATATTTTTTCCTAAGTTCAATCTTGCCAGCCTCACAAATTCACAATAAGATGATAAAATCAATCATTAACTAATTAGCAAATGCATCCAATGTTTCTTAACACAAAACCTGACTTTGGAATTGGACTTTGGAAAGAGGTAAAGATTACGCATCCGATGTCTCATAATACCAAAACTAAATTTGGAATTGGACAAAGGAGATTCAGAATTTCTGAAGTGTAGAAATTGCATCATATTTTTCCCCAAGTTCAATCTTGCTCGTCTCACAAATTTAAAATCAGATGATAAAATCAATAATTAATTAATTAGCAAACGCATCCAATGTCTCATAACACAGAAATCGAATTTGGAATTGGATAGAGAAGAAGATTATGCATCCATGTCTCATAACACAAAAATTTTACAAAAACCAACACCGACTTCATTGTACTACTAGTCTACTGTAGCATTTTTTTTTTCTTTTTCTTTTTTTTAGGCAATGGAAACCAATTCTAAGAATTATTGTAAAAAAATATTTCCCTTTAATTGACAATTTTTATGTAAAATAAAACCAAACAAACACAAAAAAATAGATGATTTTCTTAAATTTTTTTTTTTTTGTTTTTTTTTTTTTTGTTTTTGTTGGCAATGGAAACAAATTTCATTCCCAATACTAGTAAAATTTATCCATTTAATTGACAATTTTCATGTAAAACAAAGCTAAACGAACACCAAAAAACACTTTTATTTTAACATTTTTCACGTGAAAAATTATACCAATCAAATACAATAATTTACAATTCCCAGAAAAATAATTTCTAAGCAATTCAATTCTCTAAAATTCATTTTCAATTCAATTCAATTTAATTTCATTTTTGCAATCAAACGAATCTAGTGAAATTGTGAAAAAAATAGTGGCACTTAGATTTGACTGCTTTGATTTTGGGTGTCCTCGTTACGGAAAGGATTTCGTCTGATGCCATGAAATTCTTAAAAGGCCCAATAGGTGATTTTGTTTCTTGTTTGCCTAGTGGTGTTCTATAGTTGCCCAGAATATCTGAAGCCCCCTAAATTTTTGGGCATGAGGCGTGGGCCTCATTTGCTTTTGCCTAAACTGGGCCTCAGCGTATTCCATCTTCAAATATGGACTCAAATATTGGTACTGCTTTTTCCCTTATTGCACTTCACTATGATATATTTCTCACTGCCATGGCCCACACCCTTGCCATGCTAGAAAAATTAAATTTATTTTTCTTTGTTTATACTGTCGAATTACCATCTAGGTTTATTTTTCTATGTGATGGTTAAAACATGAATAGTTCTCAGTTATTTCTACCTTCTTCATGGGAAAGTTTTATTAGGTTTAAAGAATTGAAGGAAAAATAGTCCGTAAGATATTTCTAAGACAGAAGGGATGGTAAATTGTGGTTCCGTACCTTAAATGGAGAACATGCTCCAGCCTCAAATTCCTCTCCCCACCTCAAATTTTACTTTGTATTTTTTTTTTTTTAATGTTTGGAGAATAAAAAATAATTAATTAATTAAAAAGATGATAAAATAAGTTTATTTTGATCCGCGAAAATTCCCAACAGGGTCGGGAAGGGATGGGCCGTCCTATCCAATTCGTCGTCACAGAACATAAGGTACCCTTGCTTCTTAAGGTAAGAAGGAGTGTACAAAATATTTGAACCAATATTCGAACACAAGTGTTATGGCGCGAGCGTAACCAACATGATCAGGCTTTAAATAAAAAAGTGGATGTACCTTTACTTGAATTCAATCAATGGAATAAGTAGAGAATATGTAGAGTGCGATACAACACTCTAAGGAGCTCAACAAAATGGCTCGTAACTTTGGAAGAAGGGTAATATCCTCACAAAGAAATTCATGGTGACCAAACACACACCACTATTTCTTAAGATGCAAAAGTTAATCCTTTTGAGAGAAAATGAACATTTTAATAGATTAAATCAAAGTAATTATTAATGATGAAGAATTTAATCTTTTCATTCTAATTTACTGTACACCAATAAGCAAGAAAAATTGAAATGTACATACTAGACTGCTTTTAAACAATCAAATATTGCTGCATATAAATTTCATCCTTAGGAGGTGCTTACATCATGTGACTACTTTTTATTCCTTTTTATAAAAAAAAAATATTTTAATTTTTTATTATAATATTTGAAGAAGAAGTAATGCATAATATCGCCTTTGAGCCCCATTTTTTTTTAATCAAAATACATTTTTCAACGGTGATTTGACCTCACTTCGACACTAATTTGACCTCAAAAAGGCTTGACAGTCGAAAAGAGTTTGGATCTTCCTGTGAACAATATGAATACGAGAAAATTGTTCCTCCTTAAAAAACAAAAAGAAAAATTTTTCTTCTAAAAGAAAATTTTATTAAAAAAATAAAAAGAATTTTCAAAAGTCATATTCAAAAAATCCTTCTAAAAGAAAATTTTCAAAAAAGACTTCTAATATTACTCGTTGGAAGTGCAAAAAGCCAGGGCATTATTCTAATAAATGTCATTTCAAAGGAAAGACCAATAACCTTCAAATAGATGAAGATATTAAGCTTGAACTTCTTAATCTTAACAATACTAGTTCTAAAGATGAATCAATTTCTGATTTAGAACAGGTTTATCAACATCAAGAAAACTCTAATGTTGAGTCAAGTTCTAATTCCTTCTGCTCCTCAAATCAAAGTAAAGAACTTTTTGATTGTAAAACTATAAATATTCTTACTATACAAGAAGAACTTATTAAAGAGATTGTAGATCAAATTGAAGTTTCGCAGCTCAAAAACAAATTTAGTATTCTTTTACCTTCAAACTCAAAACCTACTTTTGAGGCTTTCAATATGCAAAATGTTATAAATCATTTTCAAAATGAAACTTCAAAATCTTCTAGTTCTGACCTAAAGTCAGAAATAAATTCTATGAAATCTCAAATTTCTATTCTTGAACGTCAAATGAAAGATGTTCGAATGGAAGTTGCTATCCTCAAAACTAAAGATTTATAGCGTGAATATGCTTCTAAATCTAAATTTCCTAATGTATCCTTCGAATCTTCTTTTGATGATAATGATATTTGTCATCATAATTCTCAATCTGAAGAAGAAAAAGTTAATATTTTTAACCAAATTGAACTACAGAAATGATATTGCAATATGACTATTTCAATCAACAAAGAATTCAATTTCACTTCGAGAGTCCTTATTGATTCTGGTGCTAGTCAAAATTATATTAGAGAATGATTAATCCCTACAAAATATTTTGAGAAAAGTACTGAACTTCTTTTTGGTGCCAGTGGTGAAATGCTTAATATTCATTATAAACTTTCGAAAGCTCATATTTGCAATTTAAATATTTGTTTCAAAAATATATTTTATCTTGTAAAAGATTTAGATCAAAAAGTAATTCTTGGTACACCTTTTATTGTTCAAATCGATCATTTTCAAGCTAATTCCAAAGGCTTCACCGCAAATATTTTTGGTCAAGAAATATGTTTTAAATTTACAAATCATCCTTCATATAAAGATGTTAATTTTTTAAAGGAAGCATCTATTTCAAAAATTATTAAAAATATAAATCTAAAAAAAATTGTATCATATTTTTCAAAGAAGAAATTAAATTTCAAAAAATTGAAGAACAATTACAAAACCTTTCAATTCAAGAGAAGATTTCAAGATTTTAGAAACAAATTGAAAAAGAAATCTACTCTACTATTTCAAATACTTTCTCGGATAGAAAGAAATATGTTGTTTCCCTTCCTTACAATTGTGATTTTCATGAATTAAATATTTTCACAAAATCTCGTCCTATTCAAATGAATAATAAATTATTAGATCATTGTATGAAGGAAATTAAAATTTTACTTGATAAAGGTCTAGTTCTACTGAACAAATTTCCTTGGAGTTGCTCTACTTTCTCTGTCAATAATTCTGTTAAGATTGAACAAAGTGCTCCAAGACTCGTTATTAATTATAAACCTCTTAATAAAGCTCTTCAATAGATTAGATATCCATTACATCAAAAGAAAACATCTGTTAACAAATTATTCAAAGATTTCATCTTCTCAAAATTTGATATGAAGTTAGGTTTCTGGCAAATTGAAATTAAAGAAGAAGATAGATACAAAACTTTCTTTAATGTTTCTTTCGATCAATATGAATGGAATGTTATACCATTCGGTCTAAAAAATACTCCTTCTGAATTTCAAAAGATTATGAATGATATTTTCAATCATTTTCCGAATTTTATTATTGTTTATATAGATGATGTTCTTATATTTTTCAAAAGTATAGACCAACATTTCAAACATTTAAATGCATTCATTCACGTTATCAAGAAAAATGGTTTAACAGTCACTACTATCAAAATTGTTCTATGTCAAACTAAGATAAGGTTTCTAGGACATAACATTCATTTAGGAACCATTATTCCAATTCAAATAAGTCTAGAATTTGTTGAAAATTTTTTAGATGAAGTTCTAGATAAAAGGCTGTATCAATTATGTTGCTGATTTTGTCAAAAGTATACATTAAATCTGTGCCCGTCTTTTCAAAAGGCTATCGAAAAATCCTATACCCGTGGAATCACAAGCATACTTTAGCCGTCCAAAAAGTAAAGCAACCCGTCAAGAGTATTCACCGTCTTTCAATTCTTAACCCCACTGCCTCTATTATTGTTGGGAGTGATGCATCTGACATATGATATAGTGGTGTGTTAAAGCAGATTTCAAAAGAGTTACATCAAGAACAACTAGTTAGGTTTCATAGTAATGTGTAGACCGACTCTCAAAAGAATTATTCCACTATAAAAAAGAGATATTATCTACTGTACTGTGTATTTAAAAATTTCAAGATAATTTATTTAATAAAAAATTTATTTTGAAAACAGATTGCAGAGTTTCAAAAGATGTTTTACAAAAAGATGTAAAAAAATCTTGTTTCAAAATAAATCTTTATGAGATAGCAGGCTATTTTGTCCTTTTTTATTTCAAAATATTATATATTCGAGGCCAATCAAACGTTTTTGTAGAGTTCCTTACAAAAGAATTTATACAGAAAAGAGAGAGATGTGAGAATTCAACAATAAGAAAAGAGAGTGAATAAATTGGGGAGATATTATATTAAATAGAGAGAGTGAGATTTCAGAAATTGAGAAAATTTCTATGGCTTCCTCTGAAGCTCCTTTTCAAAAGAAAAGTAGTCGCAAAAAGACTACAACTTCATTGTTTTCAATAGATGATTATTTTCAAGGATCATGAAAACATGAAGAACAAGCTTCTTCATTGACAAAAAAACTCAAAATACCACCCTTTCAATCCTAGTTTTCAAAAAATCCAATCAAAGTAAACTTATTTCGGAACAGCCAAAATCTTCAAACTTTAAACGAGCTGTTCAAGGTTCTAGAAAACTACCTCAAATTAACCCTCTAAACACTTTTCCATATTTCCTCAAATCAGCCTATAATCCAGTTTTCGAGATGGAAACATTTTGGATTAATAGACATTTATCTTTAAATGAATGTCTTCAAGACCTTTTCCCTCCAAAATTCTATTTCATGCCTTACATTATCAAAAAATCCAAAAAGTATTATGAAGCTATCCTCATAAAAATCGGATCAGCTATCATAACTCATACAAAAAATTGGCAAAATCCAAAATTGATTGTTTTTTCAAAAATAAGTATTCAAAAGGTATGTTGTACGAAGACTGAGGACAATAGCCATGGAATGAGAAGCGAATGTGTCTCTCAACATGCGAATCATTCGAATCTCATTTCAATTATTTTGATTACAAGAATGCCTGGTATGATATATTTTACTTTAGACTAGTTACGTATTCTTGGTTCATTTTATTTCATCGAAATTGTAATCCAAGTTTTCCAAAATAGTTTCAAACATGGTTTAAATGTTTTGATATTGATGAGAAGATTTTACCTAGCCTCACTTATCAAGGATTTGAACACTTTAAAAGAGAGGCAAAAACATTTTTAAAGCCTCAAGAAAATGTTTTGTTCCAGTTCAATTTTGATATGAAAGTCTCATGGATATTCTATTAGGACTTCTTTGTTTATCAAGATCCTAGCTTTGAATATGTTCAATTGATAATTTAGAGATTCAAAGTGAGATAGTGGTCAAAATTCTATGAAACCAATTGCGGTTCAAAAGTCGTAAACTCGTGGATTCAATAACAAAGAAATATCGGTGTTCCAAAAGTTTCAAAGAAAAACTTAGAAAAAAAATGTCGATTTTCTAACTAAAAAATCAAGATTAATGGGCATCTTAAATCAACTCCAAACAACAGAAGAATTAGCAATAAATTCTTAGAAAATTGCATCTTTAACAAAAACTGTATCAAAGAAATCAAAATTTGTTACAGAAGACTCTTCTCAATCAGACTCAATATCAGACCATGCTTATAGTAATGAAGACTATTGCTATGGGATTGATATTGATGAATTAATTTCTCAAGAAACTCAAAAGCATATCAAATGAGTATATGGACCTAATTATTTGAATGAACTTCAACAATATCGGGCTCATAAGTCAAAAGATATTCTTTACAAGATGTGTCTACCACCTCAAAAGTTGATCCTATTAGCTTTACCAACTTTCAAGATAAAGACGACTTTACAAAAGTAACTTTAATAAAGTTAATACCATTATTCAAAAAGCAGGAGGACAAGACAAAAGACTTTTTCAAGTGGAAGACAAAAGTGGACAACCATTATTTTCTTTAAAAGATTCCTTCAACAAATTCAAGAAAGTTTCAAGTTCGAAGCTTAAGATTTCAAGTATAAAATCAATTCAAGACTCGAGACCTTTCAAAGCATGTTTTAGCGGACGATAAAACAATTTCAATAAAGTTTGAAAAAATCCTTGTATTCTTAAATTTTCTTTAAGATTTCAATATTCAATCACGTATTTGAAGTTTCTACTTTGAATGTTGTGATATCAAATTTCTAATAAAATCAACATTTCTTCAATTTTAAGGATTTGTTTTATACTTAATTTCTACTCTATACCTCCTGGGTTGGTAGAAGAGCTATAAGAGAGTGAAGTGAGGTTATATTAATTTTGACCAAACATTACCTATCAAAAGTCAAAATGCATGTATCAATTTATTTTCAAAAAATGCTCTAGAATTTCACAGGAAGAAATTTAAATATTTGTATGTTGGATTAGTTCAAATCGCTATCAAACCATTGTTTCGACTTGGTTTAAACATTCCTTTTCTATTAACTCCTAGAGATAAGAGATACCTAAAATTTGAAAATTCTTTATTATTTGTTCTAGAGTCAAATATAGAAAGTGGTCCCGTATTTTCAAATTATTATCCAAATTTTCTATCAATCTTAATGATTGAGCTATATTTAATGCTCTAAATATTCATATTCAAACAAAAAATCTTGATTTCGATAATCGTTCAAATGATTTTGTTGTAATATATAGAATATATTACAAGCTTATGAATACTCAATTCAATATTCGTGCTATTCATTCATATCCAAAAAAAGAAAGTCTTTTCGTAGAGGTCAATCGACTTCATTCAAATACCATGATTCCCAAAAGGATACCATGGGATCTCCAAACTAAAGGACTTGAATGAAATTTTGAAAATGCTCAAAATCCTATTCTTATTCTTATTTAAACAATTCCTAATCAAATGTTGTTAGGACCTTCCTCTTGCTGCTCACGCTGATTCCCGGGCTCAGTTAACCATTAAAACCGAGTTCAACATCAAAACTGGAAGAACCCATACCGCCGGCTACTTCTTCTTCCTATGGTTGCTTTCTTCTCTTGCTTGGTTGATTCAATCCACACACTTAGGATGGATACCACTCAGGTAAGGTTCACAAAGACTCAAGCAGTTTGGGTGGAGAAGAAATCACGAAGAAGATGAAGGCATAAGACACGGCTGGACACGGCTTGGACACGGCAGTTTCTTCTTCCTCACGGCTTCAATTTTTGGACGGTACCAACAAAGGCAAAGACACCAATATATATAGTAAGTCAAGTGGCCAACATAAGGTAAGTCGGGATATGGTAAGTAGGCTCGACTAGGGTTAACTTCCAATGGAAGAAATCAACAAGCCACAAAGAATATTAGCCGTCCAATAGGTAAGGCAACGTTCGGTCGGTTCATCCATTATTCGATGTTGAATTATCGTTCAGTCATTTATGTCGACTGATAAAATTGGTTCTCATCATCGCCCGGGAGGTCGTTTGACAACATAATGTCTAACAACCTCCACCTTGGTGTCAAAGGACCTGCAAAGAAAAAACGTTTTTCCATTAGTGACACCTCTAACAGAAAAATCGATAAAATTGAAATCATTTACCTGTACCGATGTTTAGAAGCTCTTTGCAACTTCTAAACTTTACCAGTGGCAGCACTTTCGTGCCCATATCTGAAGGATTGTACTGTGTGTGAATTTTTTCAAGTCTTACTACTTCTTGTGATATTATATCCCTAATGAAGTGTAACCTAACATCGATATGTTTAGTGCGTTCGTGAAAGACAGGATT
>NW_019264872.1:491869-492256 GCF_002742605.1 Olea europaea var. sylvestris
CGAGCATGACCCTAATAGTAGTGTACTTGACAACTGGTGAGAAAATCTCGTTATAATCAACACCTTCTTTCTGTGTGTAACCCTTTGCTACTAACCTAGCCTTAAACCTTAAGGGTTCTGAACTACTAGTACCTTCTTTAACTTTAAAGACCCATTTGCAATCGACGATTGATTTATTCTTAGGTCTCGGTACTAACTCCCAAGTTTGATTCTTTTCTAGAGAACTCATCTCTTCTTTCATAGCTTTAAACCACTCCTTAGATTGACCACTATTCATAGCCTCTTCAAAAGTTTATGGCTCCCTATCAACTAGTTCTTCGTAACTAGCGTATGCAAAATCCAATTCAGATTCATACCCGAACCTCCTAGGTTCTCTCGTTTGCCTTC
>NW_019264872.1:494255-513964 GCF_002742605.1 Olea europaea var. sylvestris
CCACGCGCCGCCTGTCCCGGAGCGCCTCGGCCTGCTGATGATGGGTATGGCCTCCGTTTGTCCAACCGAGCTCTGGTTTGTGAGTAATTGCAAAATTTCAGATTCGGATTCTAAGTTGATGATGCGAAAATCAGCCGATTTTGAGCCGTTTTTTGCCACCCAAGCTCTGATACCAGATGTTAGGACCTTCCTCTTGCTGCTCACGCTGATTCCCGGGCTCAGTTAACCATTAAAACCGAGTTCAACATCAAAACTGGAAGAACCCATACCGCCGGCTACTTCTTCTTCCTATGGTTGCTTTCTTCTCTTGCTTGGTTGATTCAATCCACACACTTAGGATGGATACCACTCAGGTAAGGTTCACAAAGACTCAAGCAGTTTGGGTGGAGAAGAAATCACGAAGAAGATGAAGGCATAAGACACGGCTGGACACGGCTTGGACACGGCAGTTTCTTCTTCCTCACGGCTTCAATTTTTGGACGGTACCAACAAAGGCAAAGACACCAATATATATAGTAAGTCAAGTGGCCAACATAAGGTAAGTCGGGATATGGTAAGTAGGCTCGACTAGGGTTAACTTCCAATGGAAGAAATCAACAAGCCACAAAGAATATTAGCCGTCCAATAGGTAAGGCAACGTTCGGTCGGTTCATCCATTATTCGATGTTGAATTATCGTTCAGTCATTTATGTCGACTGATAAAATTGGTTCTCATCATCGCCCGGGGGTCGTTTGACAACGTAATGTCTAACAAATGTTATCCTCCCTGATGGAAATGTTAAAATGATTTTCAAATGATCTTCATCTAGGTTTCAAGGATCTTAATCTTCTAGATCTGAAGATAAACATAATCTTCATCTAGGTTTCAAGGATCTTAATCTTCTAGATCTGAAGATAAACCTAGATAAATTTCTTTTCTGATCTTAATATTCTAGATCTGAAGATAAACCTAGATAAATTTCTTTTCGCTCTGCTAGATTTCAACGTCTTCTTTAACAGGTGTTGATTTCAATCCTAATATTCCAAAACCTCAACATGGTAATGAAAATAAAGGAGAAGAGTCAGAACAACCTGGCTCACCTACTTATCTGATATGTTACCTCATTCTGAAATATTTGATCAACTATAAAATGTTATTTCTTCTAGTATTGATAGAATAAATGAATTTAAAACTGATCAGTCTTCTAATGGCAAAAATTTTAGAAAAAATTTTCGAAAAACTTTTTCAAAAGAAGAAAGAGAATCTTTTTGGGAAGAATTTTGTGAATTCCTTGAAGATTTAAGTTTTTATGAGTTGGCTTATTTCAAAATTTATAACAAAATACCCATTAAATCAAAATCAAAAACTGTTTAGAGTACAAATATTTAAAAAAAAAAAATTTGAAAAAACCTTCTGGTGAAATCATTCAATCTTCTTATCCTTCTATGCAAGAAAATGTAGTATCTCAAGTAAATACAGAAGTTCTTGCATCCCTCTCAAAAGGATATCTACAAAATGACCTGATGATTCTCAAGTTGTTGCTAAAGATATAAAAAATATTCAACCTCAAAATAACTAAACCAATATAATTCTTCAATCTATATGTTTTGAAATTAACAGAATTGAAATTAATTCTGAATCTGAGGTTCTACCCCTTCAAAATCTTCCAAAAAGCCTATCAATCCAACTCTTGTCAATTTCATGAAGTTACTCCTCAATCAAAAAATCTTAGAACTGAGGTAAATGTTCTCAAAGAACTTGCAACTCAGTTGTCTAAATTATCTTTTACTTCAAATAATATCAATACTGTTGGTGAAATTGAATCTCAACTTATTGATGAAGAAGTTCCTCATATCAATAAATAACATGGTCAAAATAATCGATATTCAAAAATTCAAGCGTATTTCCTAAAAATACTCCTCCAGATTTACTCTTCAAAGAAAAAAGTCAAAAACCAATAACCTTTGATGGTGTTGGTATTACAATTTGGAATATCGATGGTCTATCTGATTATCAAGTTATGCAATATCTTGAAAAAATGGGTGCTTGTTATAGTGATTATATTTGTAACGCCCCAAGCTCCGGGAACTCGAGACATTACAAAGATCATAAGTTTATAAAATTCTCCCTAATGGTTCATAAAATGTAGCATCTTAACTTGTAATAAAAACATTAAGGCTCTGGAGAACTTGTTACAAAATTTAAGAAAATTTTCATGTGGAAAGTTTCGACTTCAGCTTGTACGATTAGTTTAAATGAAGTCCAAAATTTAAAAAATTTTAACTGTAGACATTATACACATAGGGGACTTACATGTTAAAATTTTGTAGATAAATTCAATCAATAGATTGGTCAAAAATTCTTTCTAAACATGGGAAAATCTGTTACCGGGTACAATCTGACAGCTCTTGGGAAAATATTCATAACTTGAGTTTTATAGATCCAAAATTTATGATTTCGAATCCGAGAGATAGATAACTCATAAGGCTATCTTTTTCAATTAGAATCACCTCAAAATTCCAAGTATTTAGGTCTGGGTGAATTATTAAACTTGGAAGCAGAAACTGGAAACACAAACAAACATTAAAAAAAAAAAGAAAAAAAAAAGACTGTCTCAAAACATGAATTCGAACTACAATATCTGGGACACCAATGAATAATAGACATAAAAGTGGCAAATCTAAAACAGAAAATAAATTTCTCTAAAAATAAAACATGCCATTCATGCCAAATCGCCGCCAAATATCCGATTAATCTGAAAATGGTTAAATATAAGTGAGCATATCAAAGAAATACTCAACAGGCTACACATGCTACTTGAATTCATACATTTAATCATACATTCTTACATGTTGCCTTCATAAATAAGTAAATCGATGATCAAACGATCTACCTAAAGTTTTGATGAGCCTCTGCGACCATCAGTTTAACATAAATACTTAAGGTTCTGGTGAGCCTCTACGGGCATCAGTTTAAACATGTATAAACATTTCTTTCATCAAAATTTAAGGGAAATCTCTAAAGGTACTTTATACTTCATGCAAATATAACGAATAACATGTTTATTTGAAAATTAAATTCATGTAACGACAACTTCGCGTAGGAATCCTACCTTAATTCGTGGTGATGATGTAGTCGTTGAATCGAACTTTTATTTTCCAACACTTTTCTAAAGACTAAAGGTGAAATTGAAAATTTTCCTTCTCTGCTATATTTCTTGGAGATTTTGAAAATCGGAAGCCGTGTCCTATGAAAGTTGGATGAAAATTCAATTACAAGTAGTAGAATTTGGATAGGAATAGGTTTGTTATTAGAGGATTAGGATAGGGCTTAGTTGATTCAAATCTTTAACTAAATCCAAATTCTAGTTTAATTAAGTTTAAAATATAAAAAGATATGACCAATTTCCAAAAGGACTTTCATCCTAAGCCAAAGTATTATAATGCCAAATCCATTTCACACGTGCTGCTAGAAATTATTAAATTCCTAATCGACTTTAATTAAGTAGGTAGATACTTTAAGCATCAATATCATAGGCCTAACTTATCCGAAATAACTTTTTCTCGAGTACAAAATTCGTCATTTAATATGAGCTTCGAAACAAGCCAAATATTGATATGAAAATTTTTGCTAGATGAATACTTGGTTATTTGACCGAAAACTAAAATTTTTGACAAAAGATTTATTTTTAACTTAGTCCCTTGGTATCTCAACTTAACCAAACATGACAAGATGAAATGGATGAAAATTAAATTTCAGTTTGCTACAATATTTATCAAGGTGTTTCTCCTATTGAAACCACTAGTAATATTATTCAAGGTTTTTCTGGTCAATTAAATAATTGGTGGTTTAGATATTTAAATGAAAATGATAAAAATCAAATTGCTCAAGCTATAAAAGAAGATGGTACAGATGATAGTTTTGTTGTTTTTATTTATAGTATAATAAAAAAATTCATTGGTTATGGAAAACTAATCTATTTCATTAATAGAGAACAATTAGCTCTTTGTAATGAACTCAAAAATTTAGATATTTCTGTAAGCAATATGGATTTGAAAAAACTATTCATCCTTCAAAAACAAAAGGAAAAACTTTTTCTTCTAAAAAACTTTTTTATTTAAAAGAAAAGAATTTTCAAAAGGCTTATTCAAAAAATCCTTTGAAAAGAAAATTTTCAAAAGACTTCTAATATTACTTGTAGGAAGTGCAAAAAGCCAAGGCATTATTCTAATAAATATCCTCTCAAAGGAAAGATAAATAATCTTTGAATAGATGAAAATATTAATCTTGAACTTCTTAATCTTATCCATACTAGTTTTGAAGATGAGTCAATTTCTGATTTAGAATGGGTTTATCAACACTAAGAGGACTATGATGTTGAGTCAAGTTCTAATTCCTCCTCCTCTTCCTCCTCAAATCAAAGTAAAGTACATTGTGGTTATAAAATTATAAATGTTCTTACTAAACAAGAAGTACATATTAAAGAGATTGGAAGTTAAATTGAAGATCCACAGCTCAAAAATAAGTTCGGTACCCTTTTACCTTCAAACTCAAAATCTACTTTTGACCCTCTCAACATGCAAAATGTTATGAATCATTTTCAAAAGAAACATCAAAATCTTCTAGTTTTGACCTAACGTCATAAATAAATTTTTAGAAATCTCAAATTAATATTCTTGAATATCAAATGAAAAATATTCAAATGGAAGTTGCTCTTCTCAAAACTAAAGATGTAGAGCATGAATATGCTTCTAAATCTAAATCTCCTAATATATCGTTTGAATCTTCTTCTGAGGATAATGATATTTTTCATCATAATTCTCATTCTGAAGAAGAAAATGTTAATGTTATTAGCGAAATTCAACTTTAGAAGTGGTATTGCAATCTGACTATTGTAGTCAACAAAGAATTCAAATACACTTAGACATTTTTATTCTGGTGCTGATCAAAGTTGTGTTAGGGAAGGATAAATCCTTGCAAAATATTTTTAGAAAACTACTGAGTGTCTTTTTGGTGCCAGTGGTAAAAAGCTTAATATTCAATGTAAATTTTCAAAAGCTAATGTTTGCAATTCAATTATTTGTTTCAAAAATATATTTTATCTTATAAAAGATTTAGATAAAAAAGTAGTTCTTGATACGCCTTTTATTGTTCAAATCTAGCGTTTTCAAGCTAATTTCAAAGGCTTGAATACAAATATTTTTGGTCAAGAAACATTTTTAAATTTACAAATCTTCCTTCCTATAAAGATGTCAATTCTTTAAAGGTAGCATCTATTACAAACAATTATTAATAATTTAAATTTAAAAAAGAATCATATTAGATTTCTCAAAGAAGAAATTAAATATCAAAGAATTGAAGAACAATTACGAAATCTTTCAAATCAAGAGAAAATTTCAAAAACGAATAGAAAAAGAAATTTGCTTTGCTATTCCAAATGCTTTTCTGGGATAGAAAGCAACATGTTTCCCTTCCTTATAATTCTGATTTTCATGAATCAAATATT
This sequence comes from Olea europaea var. sylvestris, assembly GCF_002742605.1. NCBI lineage: Eukaryota > Viridiplantae > Streptophyta > Magnoliopsida > Lamiales > Oleaceae > Olea > Olea europaea. The sequence continues at coordinate 499,742 of NW_019264872.1, forward strand.
CCGACAAAATCCCATCATATTCAAATGAATAAAGAATTATTAGATCATTGTATCAAGAAAATTAAAGATTTACTTGATAAAGGTCTAATTCAGCCAAGCAAATTTCCTTGAATTTGCTCTGCTATCTACGTCAATAATTCTGCTGATATTGAAAACGGTGCTCCAAGACTCCTTATCAATTTTAAACTTCTAAATAAGGCTCTTCAACGGATTAGATATCCATTACCTCAAAAGAAAGATCTGTTAAACAAATTATTCCAAGTTGTTATCTTCTTAAAATTTGATACGAAGTCAGATTTCTGGCGAGAGACACTAAAACAAAAGCCTATGGAGTCGCTTCTGTAACTGGATAACCAGCACCGAAAACTGTCTTTACATTGGATGGTTTGGTGTTTTGATGATCCCTACCTTATTGACCGCAACTTCTGTATTTATTATTGACAGATACAAAACTGCCTTTAATGGTCCTTTCTGTCAATATGAATGGAATGTTATGCTATTTTCGATCTAAAAAATGCTCCTTTTAAATTCAAAAGATTATGAATGATATTTTCAATCCTAATTCAAATTTTTATCATTGTTTATATAGATGATGTTCTTATATTTTCCGAAAGTATAGAATAATATTTCAAACATTTAAATGTGAATTCATTTTGTCAAGAAAAATGGTTTAGCAGTCTCTATTAAGAAAATTGTTCTTGTCAAACTAAGATAAGGTTCCTAAGACATAATATTCATTTAGGAACCATTACTGCAATTTAAAGAAGTCTAGTATTTGCTGATAAATTTCCAGATGAAACTCAAGATAAAAAAGCTACAGAAAAATCCTGACCCATGGAGTCACGAGCATACTTTAGCCATCCACAAAGTAAAGAAAGCTGTCAAAAGTATTCCCCGTCTTTCAATCCTTAACTTCACTGCCTCTATTATTGTTAAGACTGATGCGTCTGACATAAAATATGGTAGTGTGTTAAAGCAGATTCAATAAGAGTCACATCAAGAACATGTGGTTAAGTTTTATAGTGGTGTGTGGACTGATCCTTAAAAGAATTATTTCACTATCAAAAAAGAGAGCTTATCCATTGTACTATGTATTTCAAAATTTCAGGATGATTTAATTAATAAAATATTAATTCAAAAAGTAGATTTCAAAGCTTTAAAAAACGTTTTACAAATGATGTAAAAAAATCTTGTTTCAAAACAAATCTTTGTAAGATGACAGGCTAATTTGTCCTGTTTTGATTTTGAGATACTATATATACAAGGTGAATCAAAATATCTTGCAAACTTTCTTACAACAGAATTTATACAAAAGTGAGAAATATGTGAGAATATTCAATATTCTAAAAACAATAGTGAATGAATTGGGGAGATATTATATCAAAAAGAAAGAGTGAGATTTCAAAAATAGAAAAAAAAAAATCAATGGCTTCTTCTGAAATACCATTTCAAAAGAAAAGTAATCACAAAAAGACTACAACTCCATTATTTTCAACGTTCATCAAAACATAAAGAACAAGCTTCTTCATCAACATAAAATCCTCAAAAAATACCACCCTTTCAACCCTAGTTTTCAAAAAATCCAATCAATGTAAACTTATTCCAGAACAGCCAAAACATTCAATCTTTAATCAAGTTGTTCAATGTTTTGGAAAACTAACTCAAATTAACCCTCCAAACACTTTTCAATATTTCCTCAAATCAGCCTGTAATCCAGTTTTCGAGATGAAAACAACTTGGATTAATAGATATTCATATTTAAATAAATGTCTTCAAGACCTTTTCCCTCCCAAATTCTGTTTCATGCCTTACAATATCAAAAAAAAATCTAGATAGTGTTATGAAGCTATCCTTATAAAAACCAGATCAGCTATCATAACTCATACAAAAAACCAACAAAATCCAAAATTGATTGATTTTTCAAAAATAAGTATTCAAAGGGTGCTGTCATATGAAGACTGAGAACAACATCCATGGAATGAGAAGCGAATGCGTCTCTCGATAGGAGAATCATTTGAATCTCATTTCAATTATTTTGATTACAATGATGCATGGTATAATATATTTTACTTTAGACCAGTTACATATTTTTGGTTCATTTTATTTCATCAAAATTATAATCCAAGTTTTCCAAAATGGTTTCAAATATGGTTTGAATGTTTTGAAATTGATGAGAAGATTTTACCAAATCTCTCACTCATCAAGGATTTGAACACTTCAAAAGAGAGGTAAAAACATTTTTAAAATTTAAAGAAAATATTTTGATCCAAATCAGTTTCAATATGAAAGTCTCATAGATATTCTGTTGGGACTTCTTTGTTTATCATGATCCTAGCTCTGAATATCAAGTTCAAAGGATAATTCAGAGATTCAAAGTTAAATGGCGGTCAAAATTTCATGAAACAAATTGATGTCCAAAAGCAGTAAGCTCGTGGATTCAAGAACAAGGAAATATCGGTGTTCCAAAAGTTTCAAAGAAGGACTTAGAGAAAAATGTCGATTTTCTAACTAAAAAATCAAGATTAATAGCCATGTTCAATCAATTCCAAACGCCCAAAGAATTAGCAATAATTTTTCAGAAAATTGCATCTTTGGCTAAAAACAGCGTCAAAGAAATCAAAATCTATTAGCGAAGACTCTTCACAATCAAACTCAATATCAGACCATGCTTATAGTAATGAAGACTATTGCTATGAAATTGATATTTCATTGCTCAAGAAACTCAAAAAAACATACAAATGACTATATAGACCCAGTTATTTGAATGAATTTCAAAAATATCGGGCTCATAATTCAAAAGAGATTCTTTTCAAGATGTGTCAAAAAGTTGGTAAGTTGATCCTACCAACTTTCAAGAAAAAGACGACTTTACTAGAGTAACTTTAATAAAGTTAATGCCATTATTAAAAAGGGGGGAGGACACGACAAAAGACTTTTTCAAGTGGAAGACAAAATCAATTCAGGACTCAAGATCTCTCGAAGTGTGTTTTAGCATGAGATAAAACAGTTTAAATAAAGTTTGAGAAAATCCTTGTATTCTTAAAATTTTTTTAAGATTTCAATTTTTAATCTTGTATTTCAAGTTTCTACTTTCAATATTGTATTATCAAATTTTTAATATAATCATCATTTCTTCAATTTTAAGCATTTGTTTTATACTTCATTTCTACTCTATACCTCCTGGGCCTATTTTTAAGCATTTGTTTTATACTTCAATTCTACTCTATATCTTCTGGGCCTATTTTGCAATCAGATCCATAAGAGAGTGAGGTGAGGTTATAGTAATTTTTTTATTTTAGATACTGTGCCATAAGAAAACTTGATTCAAGCTTGGATGTTTGCTGAATAGCATTGGTCAGCACGTGTTGAGTCGGTGTAGGCGTGTTTTGGTGATCTTGTTGTAGGCTTGGTGAGAGTCAGTCTATCTTGTGTTGTGTCTAATGTGGTAAGTTATTATAATTTCATTTTATTTGATTATGTCCTCTATTTCAAATTGGTTAGGGAGATCTAGAAATAAATCTTAAAATATTTCAAATGTTCTTCAAAATGAAGAAGAATTAGATCAAGCATCTGCATCAAATGATTTCATTAGTCGTAAACTTCAAATATCTCAAATTGAACAAAGATTGCATAATTGAACTATTCCAAAGGTTGAGAAAAGCTCTATTTATGAAATAGGAAAGTTTGATCTTACTCAAAATTATGTTATTAAAACTTTTGAGAAAACATTACTGATCAAAATCTAAATGCATGCATCAATTTTTTTTTTTTTTTCAAAAGATGCTATAGATTCCCACCAGAAGAAATTCAAATATCTTCATGTTGAATTAGTTCAAATCATTGTCAAACTATTATTTCGATTTAGTTTAGACATTCTAGTTCTATTAACTCTTAGAGATAAGAGACTTCTCAAATTTGAAAATTCATTATTATCTGTTCTAAAATCAAATCTGGAAAGTGGTACCACATTTTCAAACATTTATCCAAATTTTTTTATCAATCTTAATAATGGAGCTATCTGGATTCTCTAAATCTTCATATTCAAACAAAATAACTTGATTTTGGTTTTGTTAAAATGCACTTGCTTTAATATAAAGAACATATTACAAACTTATGAATATTCAACTCAATATTTGTGGGTTTTCTTTCATTATTTTTCTACTCTTTGTGACTTGCAAACTCATCACCATAACCTTGTCTAAGTGGGTGCAAAATGGGAGCAATCGACGTAGAGGTGGATTGAGCTTTTGGTTGATTGTGTGTAATTTGGGATATGATAATGCAAATTGAACCAGGAATCCATCGATTGAAGAACAATTCCTCTATATCTGGTATCAGAGCCATATTGGTGGTGGATTTTTGCCCAAAAATTAACTAGAAACGAGTTGAAATTCAATAGAAAAGTTAAACAAAAGCAGTCCAAATTTTGAATAATGTGCCTAGAGCTTTAAACCTGATTTTAGCAAAATGACTGATCTGGTGAAGAAACCATGTCCACCGACAAACTTTGGAGCCAGAGGTGCTCCTAGCTCGGGTATAAGTAGTGGTCGACGACATCGCATGGGACTCCCGAAAAGGCGCGTGAAGGCATGTGGGGTAGTTTCAAGCAATTGTTTCTTCAGGCAGAATATTTCTAATGTGATTTCTAACTATTTTGTGTTGTTAATTTTCTGTTTTAGGTTATATAGTGAAATTTGGATGATTTTGCCACTACGTGTTTGTGATTCAATTCTTAACTCGACTTCTTGCTATTGTTGTTAGAGCTTTAAGGAGAATAGTGGAGGCCCCCAAAGTTTGATAAATTCAAATTTCTCATAATTTATCGGCCCAGATTGGTCCGCTTTGGTATATTGGCTTATCCCAATTTAAATTTCAAAATTAGCGCATCATTGTATGGGGTAACATTAGGATTGGGGTAATGTGAAGGGGTAACCATTGCTTGTGCTAGAAATTTAAGAATTACTTGCACTATTCGAATGTTGAATTTAACTACAAGTTAATAATTATTTATGTGTTTAATTGTTTATATTACGCGAGAATTTGAATTTTTTTTAATATACCTTCGTGTTATATCGATTATTCTATTAGAATAGCTGCACTTGACCTATTTGAACATTCCCTTAGTCTAAGATTGTGAATCTTACGAAACCCTGAAAATTTAGAACGGTTATACTATACTGCCTTAGAATTACTTTGTGTGACTTATTTTATGCACTTTAATTGTTTTGTCTTCTTAAAATGTCTTCACATTTCGAATTTGAAATTTTCAATGGAAAAGAAGATTTTTCAATTTAGAAACAAAAGATGAAGGGGATTTTGGTTCAACAAAAAGTTTCAAAAGCCACACATGACAAGTTTTTTTACAAATTTGATAGAAACACAAAAGGAAGAATATGATAAACTTGCTTATACTTCAATTATATTACACTTATCTGACATTGTTTTGAGAAAAGTCGAAAAAATTGATTCTTAAAGAGAACTTCGACAAAAATTGAAGGACTCATATTTGTGTATGTCCACTCCCAATAAGTTGTACTTGCTTGAACCTTTTTTTTTTTTTTTTTTAAGTTTTAAAATGGATCAATCGAAGAATATTGATGACAATTTAGATGTCTTCAACAAGCTTGTTCAAAACATTGTTAATTGTAATGAAAAGATGTCTGAAACGTATAAGGCCATTATTTTGGTTAATTAATGCCTGATTCATGTAGAGAGATTAAGAATGTAATTAAGTATGATAGGGATACCTTAACGCACGAGATTGTCATAGATTTCCTTAAGAGTAAGGATATGAAGACTGAGGCTAAAAAGGAAGATAATAAGAGTTGTGAGCTATATATGATGAGTGGAATGAAGTTTAAGAAAATGAATTTTGGTAGAGCTCAAGACAGTAGTGATTCGAATAGTGACTCGAGTGATTAAGGTGGTAAGAAGAAGGGCAAGGGATGTGACAAGTCTAGTGGTAGACAGTGTTACAACGTGGCAAGTGTGGACATTTTATAAGACTGTCTCAAGAAGATTGATAAGCAGAAGAGTTAGATGAGAGGTGAAGCGAATGTGGCTATATGGTCGAGTGATGACTCTAGTGAGGTTTATTGAGAGTAAAATTAGTTATTGAGTGTGCATTTGTGTGTAATTTTTTTTACATCTACGTGATTGCTTAATTTTGTTACGTTAATATTTTACACTTTCAATTTGTTTGTGTGTATAACTGCGTGAATTGAAGTGATCTTATTACTTAGTATAATTGTTTGCATGCATGTTGAGTGTCTTTTAGTGTGATGGAGTATAGATGTCTATGGGTACATTGGTGATTTGTATAAGGTTTGTGTTGTGTGACATTTGGATCACGAGTGGAGAGGTGATTAAATATTAGAATCCTTTATCTATGAAAATCTTGATCAGGTAAAGTGTGAGAGAGATTCACTTTTATTACTTCTGTTAGATAGAGACCCATTATTCACTTAGGTTGGGAGAAATGATGTCGTGATAGAGGATTATTTTGAGCACTTAGGATCTATTGTGATTTATCAGTTAGACATGAGTTGAGTGATCAGTCTAATGAGCATGGTAGGTGATGAGAGGAGATATGTATTCTTGAGGTATGAACAACACAAAATGGGATAAGAAAAGTGTGGTAAGATCTTTTCGTCGGATCATTTATACATTTGTTGCATATGTGTTGGCCATCTGTTGATTAATTTAGTGTTAATCTGTTGTTATATGTGAACGTGTTTTTGAAAAGATTTGTGAATTATTCTATGTTATATCACCATCACATGATTATTTGTTATTGGTTGTTCACTATGATTATTTGCTTCTGCTTGAGTATTTTGTTTGTGACCTTAGCCCTAGTGAGTGCGTAGAGCAAGTATGGTGTGTGTTTCGGGTTTGAAACACGAGGTAAGGTTTGTGATCCCAATGTTATTGGTTACCTTGCTTATGAAAGTACTAACTATGTGTTTTGATTGTTTGTAGGTTTAATGGGTGTTAAGGTAGAGATTTGTTGAGTTTTGATACCAAATAGATCTCAAGTAATGATTTTAAACAGTTTGGATTATATTTCATAGGCATTGACTATTGTGTGAACTACTATCAACATATTCAATCAAAAGGCTCGGTCTAAAAACACAAGCCATGAGTAGCAACTTAATAAATTAATGTTGCCTTAGACCAAATTCTACTTTTTGGATGGCTTCTGTGTTGTTGGCTCATTTAGTATGACCTATCCCATTTTTCTTACAATCTAATTTTATATATATTCATCTCTTATGCTGTGGTAGAATCGTGACTTTGCAAGGTAAAAGCGGGGGGAAAAAATCGTGGCTGCCTACTTTGTTATCATCTCTCTTTGTGCTTGAGTATAACCCTATTCTTCCATTATTTTTTCTACTCTTTGTGACTTGCAAACTCATCCCCGAAACCTTGTTGAAGTGGGTGCAAAAGGAGAGCAACCGAAATAGAGGTGGATCGAGCTTTTGGTTGATTGTGTTTGATTTGGGATAAGATGCTGCAAAATGAGCCCGGAATCCATCGATTGAAGTACAATTCCACTACACAACTATTGTACAATCATTGCACAATTGGTCTTGCTTGTGTAATTCTTAGCCTTGGTTGGTTAATATTTATAAATTATTTATAATCGATTAAATAATTTTTAGTCTACATATTCTCGAGATCCAACAATACTATCCACTTCAACCACCCACTTTTACCTATTTATAATTTAAATTATTTCTAAACAATTTCTAAATTCGCCTTTAAGCTGCTGTGTAGCACCGCTATACTAGTGCAAGGTGGTGACTCAGCAGCTTGTTGGAGTCGGCTACTGACTTATTAGCCGTCAAAGGTGGGTGGGCATGAGTTAGCATGCGCCAAGCTGTTAGCAAGCAACTTAATGAGCCGGGTGCAGTCTTGAATAAGTTGCTTGGCGTAGGACCATCCTCTTCGTCAAGTATCTCTCTCTCAAGTATAATTTCATTATCTCTCTCTCTCTTATTTTTTTCATTTCTTTATCCCTAACTTTACCAAGTTCTAGTGTAGCCTCTTAGTTTATGAAAGTTTCACTGCTATCCTAAAACTTTAGTTTTCCTTTCAATTATCCCATTCTTCTCTTACATTTTACACCATTCTTCTTATCAAAATCCATTTCTTTTTCCAGAAAATCCCACATTTTATTTTGAAAAGTTACGGGCTATCGGAGCCATCTTTACTGTCATTTTATGCTCTTCTTTTATTATTTTCTCATTCTATAACTTAGGAAATATGTTTTATTTCTCAAATTCGTTCCAAAAATGCACCAAAAAATTACGGGATATAAGTTTGTCCCCTCAATCGAATTTAGGCTCGAAAAGTTCAACTCACAACTCATGCTTCGAGATATCAACATAATTTCATTCTCGGAGTTGCCCAAGATATTCATTCTATGTAATTTTAATTCCTATTTGATTTAGTTAAAAAAGTCAATAATTAATTTTAACTAAACATTTCATAAAATTCATAATTTTTTATCGAATTTTTACATTTAATCAACTTTTATTAAAATTTACTTAGCAAAATTTCAAAAAACAAGGCGAAAGTAGTTTACATATGAAATCATGCAAAGGTCCAAAGCCCAATTTTCAAACAACAATAATACCTTAAAAAAAATTTAAAAAAAATAATATTAATAATAATAATATTTATCAAAAGGATGAAGAAGTTGTTGCCAGAGCATGGCTTCTGCTTCTGGGATACTTCAATTCTCTCTTCAAATTCACAGCCATTTCTCCAAAATAACAACACGGCCGATCTTCATCAATACTCCCCATAGCCACGCTGCTACTTCTCGGCATGGGCCGCATCTCGGCCTCGGAAACCGGCCCGATATTCTTCTGTTCTTGCAGGTACAAGTCCAGGTCAATTCTACTCCCGATGCTCCGGGTCGACGAAGCACGAACGAGCTCCCTGAAATCCTCACTTTCCGACGACATGGTTGAGTTGACGCTGTAGCTTTTGGGCAGGCCACGCACGTTCGTGGGACGATAATTCGTCATGTCTGAGCAATCTGTAATACTTCTCACGTAGAAATCCCGGGCTTTGCATAGAGCCCGATAGGGAATTGTAATGACTCTTAGAAAATTGTTTTGGCGACTAACTTTAGATTTCATGATATGGGTTTGCTCCAAACTGTGTGAAGAAAATAACAATGGGGATTCTGAGGAAAAATGAGTTTGATAAGAAAATTATAAGTATTTTCTAGATGATTATGTTTGTGTGGAGATGGCGTATAGAGTAGGGCTTTTGTAATGGACAGATGGGAAATGATAATTATGGAATGGAAGTATAAAATAATGAAAAACGAAAGGCGAAAGTGGAAGGGAATTTCTCATAGCACACCGGCTAAGAATTGCGTATGAACAGAATATTAATTAGATTACTAAAATTTTATTTGTTTCAAATTCGATCGATAAAGTTTAATTCTTCATTAATTGGTGTCTCTTAAAAACTAGTTCAGTACGAATTAAAATTTGATTTTAATTTTAGTCAAAGTCAAATAATCAATATTAATAACATTTTTCATAGATTCTACAACTTTTCAACCATATATTTTCAAAATTTCTATCACAATCTATTAAAAAATCTAATTTTAATATCTACCAAACACCCTTTAAATTGATGAAAATTACTTAGCTAACACTTGACAGTAATACATAATAGATTTTTTTTATTTAATTGTTGGTGACATTGCAATTTATAAATTAAAATTGAAGTCAAGTGATTTAATTGAAATAAATAAAAGTGTAATGATCTAATTGAATTTTTGCTTAAAGTTCAGTGCCGGTAATATATATATTGTTAAATTTGACAATCATAGAGTTCAGTGCCGGTAATATATATATTGTTAAATTTGACAATGATAGGGTGAAATGATTTTATTTATGTAGTCAGCTATCGACGTTGTGTGCCAAACTTGAATTTATATTAATTCTAGTTTCCAACTTTTGACTTTAATTTGAGCCACCATTTTAATCTCTCTCTCTCTCTCTCTCTCTCTCTCTCTTCCCCTATATTTCTAAAAAAAAATAGATTGTAATTGTGCGTAACTTAAATGTAAAGTTTTAAACTAACTGCTGATCGACTATGGATAAGTCCCAAGTTTTCAACTAATCAAATCGTTGGTCTCTCTCTCTCTCTCTCTTCCTATATTTCTAAAAAAAAAGTAGATTGTAATTGTGCGTAACTTAAATGTAAAGTTTTAAACTAACTGCTGATCGACTATGGATTTACCATGTTCAAAAACAACCAATACATATATTTAAACTAAAAGTTTATCAATAATTTATAAGACACAATACATTAATAAGAATTTTTATTGAATAAAAGAAGAAACAATAAAAATTCCAAGAATATGAATATGTTTTAATTGATTAAATTATTAAAGAATCGTGGGTCAAGTCAACAGTTTTGAAAGTCAACAAAATAATAATATAAATTTAACCGGACAAATACGTTTGTGTTTATATATTATCGAAGAGGACTATTAAAACCTTTTAAACAATTTTTATAATACTATTCCATCTAAACATAAATAATTATACTATTAAAATATAAATAATCGTGTTAAACATGGTGCTACTTTTTAATGATGGGATATGGGGACAAAGTGGGAGAGTCGTACACGTGCTTAAACTACTTGTACTTTTCTTAAGATTTTGATTTTGTATTGGGGTGAAAATTTGATTTTTTTTTTAACTATTCTTTAGTTGTCAAAACGAGACAATTTGATTGGTGTCTTAGAAGCCCTAAAATGAACAATAATAATAAAAATAAAATATAATTGCATAGTAGATCTCCAACATATAATAATAATAATAATAATAATAATAATAATAATAATAATAATAATAATAATAATAATAATAATAATAATAATAATAATAAATAAATAAATAAATCATCTTTTAAAAATGCACATATGATTAAATCACAATGTTTCATCTAAATTTGTCAATGTTGTTAAAAGATGTAATTCAATTCTTTTTATATTAATTCTCATTTCATATGATTTGAGATTTATCCTTAACATGATCTCACAAAATTATGACTTGTTTGAAATAACTTAAATATAAATAAAATTGAATCGTGAATAAGTAATACTTTTAATGAGTTTCTAGAAATGTGTGATTAAAAAGTTGTTTTGAGTGTTTTTAAATAATTTATAAACTTGAGTTAAACATAGACGTGATGTCCGCTTTTAAAGCTAAACTTTCTTTCTTTCTTTCTGTCTTTAATATTAAACAGCAGCTTTTTAATATTAAAAACAATTCTTGACTTTTCAAAAGTCTTATTATACATGCGCACCCTAATAAATGACCATTAGAACTCATTTGACAATGCTTTTGAAAATCCTTTTCGGATAATTGTTTAAAATTATTTTATCTGATTAAAAGAATTTTTATAGGAAACTAGTTCAATATAGTACGAAACTTGACCGCCTTACCTCCAAACATATACAAAGAGAAATGTACACAAGTTTACAGTTTTAAAAATCTTCTCTTCGTAACCAGTATTCCCTAACCAATCTATCACAAAATATTTCCTTCAAGCCAAATATGAGAAAATATTATTTCGATTTTCTTTTGCATAAATTGAATCCAAACAATTTCCTCCCCTAGTATAGATTGTGCCAGAGTCTCAAAGAGTACCTACCTAAAGGTCAACTTTGCTATTTTCAAAACGTGTAGTTTTATCTCTAGAATCATGCTCCATGTACACAATCTTTTACACACTACTCACAACATAAAGTGAGGACTACAGCTCGAATTATTTAATAACAGGTGGGACCCGCATGTTTGTGAGGGGGTGTAAACCATTTGGTAACCCCCTTGTGTGTGCATACATCTTTATCCTTATCCCTAATACCTACATCTAATGGGTTTGTTTCAGAAGATTTAATCACACATTCTATAAAATCCATTAATTTTTCTGCTTTCTAACCACATATATCAAAATAAATGAATAAATAAATAATCATTTCTCACTTGAAAAAACAGTGAAGTTTTTTTCACAAAATTCTTTATTATCCCTACCTAACCCTTTCTTACTATTGCGTGTCATTTTAGAGTTTAGCAAACTGTTTGTTTTTATACAGATCTAGGGATGCCATGCCGTCCTACAAAGTTTAGAGTTTGGCTAAGAGTTATTTTATTCAATAGTGTTATAGGTTATTAATTGCTCATGAAATCCAAAAGGTTATTTTTTGTTCACTTAACTTCATTATAAGTTGCTATTTGCTCATCGAAATTTAAGAGATCGCTCGTTGCTCACCTAAATTTGAATAAAGTTACTATTAATCACATATATCATTTCCATCCGTGTTACTTAGAGCAAAATTTAGTAATTGACAACTAACTTTGTTCAAATTTAGATGAGCAACGAGTAATATTTAAAAGATCGATGAGCAAATAGTAATCAAATCAAAGTTCAATGGCCATCGATTAAATTAACTCGTTTGGCTAATACTATTTCTAAAGATAGGCATGGTAAATACAATTTTTTTTTTATATAATTTGAAGTCCACTGTGTGTTTGAATATATTTCTTCACAATTTTCAATTAATTAAATTATATTATATTATTTTTTCCTGAATTCATGTGAATCTTCTAATTGATTTTTATTGTCGTCTTCCATATTTATCATATCATGAGAAATTGTGATAATCAACTCTAGAGGAAATCTCCCCAATGGTCACTAAATTTTGCAAAAAATTTATTAGGAGGTCATTGACTTCAATACGTTCCTATATAGTCACTGAGCTGTACCAAAGTCCCCCAAAAGGTCATCGAATTTCAAAACGTCCCTAAACATGGTCAGTGAACTTTGTCAAAATCCTCAGAGAGGTCACTCAACTTTGTAAAGTGGAACCCCGTACATAACTAGTTTAGTAACTTTTTAGAGATTTTTTGCAAAGTTCAGTGACTATTCAGAGATGTTTCGAAATTCGATAATCTTTTGGAGACTTCGAAAAAGTTCAGTGGCCATTCAAGGACGTATTGAAGTTCGGTGATCTTCTAGTGGATTTTCTACAAGGTTCGGTGACCATTGGGGGATTTCCTCTCAACTCTACTTACTGTGGGACCCACTTGCAGAATTTGCATGAGTATAATTATATATATTCCTCTTCACCCCGCCCCCTCTCTTTTACTAGTTATTTACCCAGATTGTTAGGTTTATATACATTTATCTATCAAGAAATATTATTTATTGTATCCTCTCTCTTGCTTTACTAAATAACAACCCATTGTACCATGAAATTTTTGATATTCATAGGTTTTTCCCTTTCACATTCTAGGGATTTCACAAAATTTGTTGTTCGTGTTGGATTTTACTGTTTAAATTTCTTATTTTTGATTATCTTGCTCCCATTTTATTGACTACGCATAACTATAAAAAGTTTCATCTATTTCGTTATCTTAAGAGTAGCCATATAAATAAAATTGTATAGTGAATAAGTGATAATACTAGTGAGTTTTAAGAAATGTGTGGATAAAAAATTGATTGAGTGTTTATAAATAATTTATAAACTTGAGGCAAACATAGATTTGATGTCCGCTTTTAAAGTTGAACTTTCTTTCTTTTTTCCTCCATTTAGCTTATACAGAGATTTTTATGCCTCCCACGTGAAATTAAACAGGGAGTTCATCATTTTGTCCTACTCCAATATATTAGTAGTGCTTAAGCTTCTTCCTTTCTGAGATAGTACCTTGAACTAATTTTCTTTAAAAACTTTTTTAATTGGATCTACTTTCAAAAAAGTATTCAATTTGATTCAAAAGCAACTTTTTAGTGTTAGAAACGATTTTTGACTTTTCAAAAGTCTTGTTTTACATATGCACCCTAATAATCATTTATTAGAGACTCATTTGAGAAAGCTTTAGAAAAGCTAAAAGCTGCTCTTAAAACTAAAATGTGGCATATGGTCCTTTGACAATTGTCTAAAAATATTTTATTTGATTAAAAGAATTTTTTGGGGAAACTAATTCAATATAGTTTCTTCAGAAAGTACTTCTACAAAAAAAAAAAAAAAAGACGCATAAGTTTTCCCAAATAGACTATAGTTATTACGAAGAATGAAACTTAACCGCCTTACCTCGAAACATATACAAAGAGGAATGTACCCAACTTTAACCATCAATTAACAAATTCAATTATGCTCCTTGGAGATGAAGGGGTGGGGAGGCA
>NW_019264872.1:514351-518181 GCF_002742605.1 Olea europaea var. sylvestris
GTATTGACAAATGTTTCCTCTGTCATTGAGTATGTAGTTGAGCTTGTCACTGTAGTAAAATTGTAACAAATTTGCAACTACAATTATCAAAGAACAAATGTACACAACCTATTTTGTGATATACTACTACTATTCAACAGTCCCTACCTATAAAAATTAAACAACCTCAAACCTACCTTTAAGCTTGAGAACTTTACAATTCTAAAAATCTTCTCTTCGTAACTAGTATTCCCTAACCAATCTATCACAAAATATTTCCTTCGAGCCATGGGTGGACCCAAGAGGGTCTTGCGGGGTCACTTGACCCCCCCCCCTCCCACTTTTGAGATTTTCCTTTTTCCATTTTTTTTTGTAAAGTCCTGTTTGGTATAGATTGAAATTTTAATTTTAATCTAGATTAAATTTAATAATTAATTTTAATAACTTTTAAAATTTTATCAAAATTTTACTAAAAATCGAACTTTGATCCCCACCAACCAAAGGCAAAATCACAATAAATTTAAATTTTCTTTCTTTTTTATTGCTTTATCGTATTCTCTCTCTCACGCCTTTTACCAAAATTTTGACCCTTCTAATTTTTTAAAATTTATTTATAATTTCTTTACAATTATCATATCTACTACAAATTTTCACTTTTCAATCAAATTTTCAACTAATTAGAACCTAAATTTGCATTGTCTCATATACATTTTGTGTATATAAAACGTGTGTAAACTGATTATATAAAATTTAACTTATATCTGACGAATTATATTTATTTGACTGACTATCAGTATTGAATATTAGTTATATGATTTTCCTTTCGATTACTTGAATTGATTGTTTGTATCAAATATACAATTTTTTAAAACATAAATATATATTTTCCTGTGATGAGTAAAATATTAATAAACTGGCTGTTCAAAATCAAAAATACGAAATTGATGAGCACAATATTAATCAAAAAATATTTTTTAAATATAAATTTTCATTTTTTTGGGGTCAAATATGAATCATTCAAAAATAAGGAACAAAGTATTCAATTTGTACAAAATTTTGATTGTGTCCGCTAACTCAAATTCTCTGCATCCGCCCCTGTTTCGAGCCAAATATGAGAAAATATAATTTCAATTTTCTTTTGCATAAATTGCATCCAAACAATTTCCTCCCCTAGTATAGATTGTGCAAGAGTCTCAAAAGTTCCTACCTAATGGTCAACTTTGCTTAAAGAGTTATCAAAACTTTTGTGTTGTATTTTCATAACGGGAAGTTTTATCCCTAATACATACATCTATTGGGTTTGTTTTGGATTTTTTTTTAAAAAGAAAATAACTTTTTTAAAAATAATATTTAATCATTCATTCTATGTTTCCTAACCACATATTTTCAAATATTACATATATACTAGTCTATCGTTTTGAATGTCACATTAGCATTTTTAATGTTGATATGAGTTTAGTGTTTAAAGAAATAGCAATTCAATTAGTTAAAAAAATAATTATTTAAGGTAAGCTATTTGTGATATTAATTTTGAAATTAAATGATTCAATATAATAATGACAAAAATGAACATTTTAGCTTTGTGCAAAGAAAAGCATAATTTCCACCAGTAGAAAAAAATTGAAATAATTTTGGATAGAAAAAAATTTCTCCGTTGAAGAAGAGATAAACAATAATTAAAAAAATTAAGTTCAATCATAAAGAGAAAAAAATTTAAAACAAATTTAAATAGAAAAAAATTTATCTATAATACGAAAAAAAATTTAAAAATAAATTAATCAGTAATTTCCACCAGTAGAAAAAATTGAAATAATTTTACATTGAAAAAAAATCATATTGAAAAAAATTTGTCATTTGAAGGAGAGAAAAACAGTAATTAAAAAAATTAAGCTCAATAAGAAAAGAATTTTTAAAAAAATCGAAAAATTTTTTATCTATAATATAAAAAATTTTAAAAATTAAATAAATAAACAAAACAAATTTTCATCCATTGAAAGGAGAGACAATCTCCCCGTGGATGGAGAGATGTTCTCCGTCCACAAAGAGTATTTTTCCTTATTTTTTTATTTAAATTTGTTTTGTTCATATTATATATATATATTTTTTGAATTTAAAATTCTTTTTAATTCTTTTCTCTTTATGATAAAATTTATTATTTTCGATTTTTATT
The DNA here is from genome assembly GCF_002742605.1 of Olea europaea var. sylvestris. NCBI lineage: Eukaryota > Viridiplantae > Streptophyta > Magnoliopsida > Lamiales > Oleaceae > Olea > Olea europaea. Next base: position 516,501 of record NW_019264872.1, read on the forward strand.
AAATAATATTAATATATTATTTGTTTCATTTTTGTGACTCTAATTCGTTTAATTTTTTTTGTTTAATTACATAATTTTTTTAAGTTTTTTTTTATCATATTATAAATTTCTTTTTTTTAATTCTTTTTCTCTTTATTGGTTGTGCACATTTTCTCTCCTTAAAGAAACTGCAAATGGGTGATACATAAGTCTTTAAACTTCTGAACAAATCAACAATCGTTTTTACAAATACAAACAACAACAGAACTATAAACACTACTAACTGGACCAAAAAGATTCCAGAGATACCCAAAGCAAACTCTTGTAAGTCTCATTAAATGAAAAAACAATGATCGAAAAATTTAAACTTTTCAAGTAGATAAGGGTAAAGAAAGAAAGACCTAACTAACAATTACACACTCAAATAAAAAAAAAAACCATATATTACATTAAATAAAGCCAAAGAAAATAAGAAATAAATCCACAAGAAAGTAAACATCTAACAAAAACATACATTTCATAGCCATATCTAAGAAAAATTAAAATAAAACTCCAATTAGATTTTCACGTATATATAGAGACAAGAACATACTTCACATTTAGGTAGAGAAAGATGAGCCGGCTAGATTTTCATCTAAACACAGAAATAAAAACTATGTACCTTAAATAAATATTAAAAAACTAAAAAACGGAAATACAAACAAATTTTTTTTTTTTTTTTGCAAGAATATATCCAAAGATAATCGTCACAAATTCTATGATTTTTTCCCCCACGATTGAGATGAGGACTAAGCGATGTTTTTTCCCCACAGGAAAAACAAGAATTTGGAGAGGTTTTTTTTTTTTTTTCCCGTACATGAAAGCTAATCGATTGAATTGAATGAGGAAGAATGAGTGACTTGAAAGAGTGATAGGTGGTAGATTACTTTATATTTTTTCAGAATATAATAAAAAACCACATTACTTTGACCAAATCCATTTCAAATCAGTTGAATGTGAAAACGCATGTGACAAAAATGAGCAGTCTAGTTTTGTGCAAAAAAAACAGTAATTTCCATCTCCAATAATAGAAAAAAATTGAAAAAATTTTAAATAGAAAAAAATTCTCTTTTCACGGAGAGAAAAAAATAATTGAAAAAATTAAGCTCAATCATAAATAAAGAGAAAAAAATTTATAAAAATTTTAAATAGAAAAAATTATCTATAATATCAAAATAACAAATTACAAAAAAAAATTACAAAATGAATAAATAAATAAATAATTTCAAAACGTAGAATTTTTTTTTTGCTCCGTGCACGGAGTAATTATTCACTCTGTGCATAGATTTTTAAATAAATATTTAGATATATTTAATTTTTTAAATTAAATATTAATAGAAAAATTACACTATTTAGAATGTAAAAAGTTACTTACAAGTAAAAAAATTCACTTCAAGTTATTTAAAAGTAATAAAAAATTTATAATTATAAAAGCTACTTATAGATAATAAAATATTAATTTCAACTTTTTAAAGTAATTATTTAGATATATTTGATTTTTAAAATTAAATATTAATAAAAAATTTACTATAATTAAAATAAAAAAATTGCATGCAAAGAGACACTCCATGCAAGTGTCTCCAAGGAGACCGTGCATGGAGACGCATGCATGTAGTGTATCCTTGTGCGCGGAGTATTAGTATATGTTTTTTTTTTTTTTTTT
>NW_019264872.1:518474-588404 GCF_002742605.1 Olea europaea var. sylvestris
TAACTTGAAGTGATTTTTTACTTATAAGTAACTTTTTACATTCTAGATAGTGTAATCGTTTTATTAATATTTAATTTAAAAAAATTATAAGTTAATATTTTTTTACTTATAAATAGCTTTTACAATTATAAAAAAATGAATGATTAATATTTTTTTTACTTATAAGTAGATTTTACAATTATAAGTTTTTTATTGCTTTTAAATAAATTGAAGTGCTTTTTTTACTTATAAGTAACTTCTTATATTCTAATATTTTTATTAATATTTAATTTATAAAACTAAATATATCTAAATTATTATACTTAAAAAATTTTAAGTTAATATTTGTTTACTTATAGATAGCTTTTACAATTATAAGTTTGTTTTACTTTTAAATAACTTGAAGCGATCTTTTTAGTTATAAGTAACTTTTTACATTTTTAAAATAAAGAATAACTTTTATGCAAAAAATTATTTTAAAAAATATTATTACTAATAAAATTATAGGATATGGTCGATAGTTGATAGCGTGAGAAGATGAAGAAAGAGTATTGCGTGTCAGATTCGAAACATGTAAGTTACATGTAAAATAGAAAACGGCGTCGTTTCTGCTCCACCAATTAAAAAAAAAAGTTTTAGTGTGACAAAATATTATTTAAAAAAAATATTACTACTAATAAATTTATAGTATATGGTTGATAATTGATAGCGTGAAAAAATGGAGAAAATAGTATTGTGTGTCAGATTCAAATGACCAAACCAGTTTAATGTGAAAACCAACGTGATAAAAATGAACAGTAAGATAAGAAGGGATAATATAATAAAAAAGACAAACCACTTTGACCAAACCCATTTAAAACCAGTTGAATGCGAAATGCATGTAACAAAAATGAACCGTCCAGTTTTGTGCAAAAAAAAGCAGTAATTCCACCTCCACCAATAGAAAAAAATTGAAAATTTTTTAAATAGAAAAAAAAATCCCATTTCATGGAGAGAAAAAATAATTAAAAAAATTAAGTTCAATCATAAATAAAGAGAAAAAAATTCATAAAAATTTTGAATAGAAAAAATTATTTATAATATCAACAAAACAAATTACAAAATATATTACTAAATAAATAATTAAAAAAAAATTCCCTTCATTGAAAAGGATCTCTCCGTGAAACTCATCTCACAAAGAGTTTGAAGAGAACACTCTCCTTTCACGGAAAGTTTCAATCCTTAAAAGAAGGGAACCCTTCTTTTGAAAAGTCATAAGGAGAGTCTCCTTTCAAAACTCTCCTTTTAAGGAGAGAATATCTCTCTGTCCATGGAGAGATTTTTTTTGTTCCCTCTCGCCCTTTTTATTTATTAAGGAGAGATAATTTTGTTCATACAATATAATTTTTTTATGGTAAAATTTAATTTTTTTTCATTTTAATTAATTACGTAATATTTACATATTATTTATTTAATTTTTGTAATTTTCTTTTATTTTATTTGTTGAATAAAAAAATCTTTATACATTTTTTATGATAAAACGACATTCGTTAAATTTGAATTAAATAATATTTATTTTTATTTTTAAACGATAAGAACTTTAATTTAAAAACTTTATAATAATATTTTTTTCTATTTTTCCCTGCAATTCTTTTTTTTAATAATCTTTATATTTAGTTTCGTTTCTTTATCATAAATAAAGAGAAAAGAATTCACAAAAATTTTAAATAGAAAAAAATTATTTATAATATCAACAAAACAAATTACAAAATAAATAAATAAGAAAAAAAATTTCCACTCTTTGAAAAGGATCTCTCGATGAGACTCCATCTTACGGAAAGGAAACTCTCTGTGAAAGGAGAGGTTTCACTTGAAAGGAGTTATCTCCTTTTGAAAGGAGAGATTCTCTCCGTCCACGAAGATATTATTATTGTTATTATTTTTTTAAGGAGGGATAATTTTGTTAATATTATATTTACGATATAAAATTCTTCTTAATTCTTTTATGGTAAAAAATTTAATTTTTTTATTTTTAATAATTAATTAAATAGTATTTATATATATTTTTTTTTTTGTAACTTTCTTTTATTTTAATTGTTTAATTTGGTTTAATAAAATAATATTTATAGATTCTTTATGATAGAACAACATTTGTTAAATTTGAATTAAATAATATTTATTTTTAATTTTAAATCAATTTAATTTAATTTAAAAACTTTATTATAAAATTTTTCTATTTTTGCCTGCAAGTCCTTTTTTTTAATAATCTTTATATTTAGTTTCGTTTCGTTTCTTATATAATACAGTATTGACTTTCATAAAGTGAAGTAATATGTGAAAATGGAGAAATATTGTAATGGAAGTAACATTGCAGTGAAAATGGCGTGTGAAAATGATGAAATGACGTGTGAAAAAAATGTTACAGTGTGATTGAATAGGATAATTTATTGTTGTCAAACCAGTTTCAAACCAATTTAATGTGAAAATCTATGTGATAAAAATGAACAATAAACTTCACATTCTCTTTTTTAAGATAAGAAGGTGTATATATATATATATCATTTCTCACTTAAAAAAAAAAAAAAAAAAAAACAGTAAAACTATTCACAAAATTCTTGATTATCCCTACCTAACCCTTTCTTACTATTGCGTGTCATTTTAGAGTTTAGCAAATTGTTTGTTTTATACAGATCTAGGGGTGCCATGCCGTCCTACAAAGTTTGGATTATGGCTAAAAGTATTTAATCAATGGTGTTATAGGTTACTATTTGCTCATTAAAATTCATAATGTTACTTTTTGTTCACTGAAATTCATTATAGGTAACTAATTACCCATTGAAATTTAAGAGGTCATTTATTACTTACCTAAATTTCAATAAAGTTACTTATTGATCCCCTATATCATTTTCATCGGTATTATTTTTAGCAAAATTCAGTGATCAACAAGTAATTTTGTTCAAATTTAGTTTAGTAACGAATAAACTTTGGTTTTTATTGTTGTCATTTATACGTATCATATTATGGGAAATTGTGATAATCAACTTTACTGATCGTGGGACCCACTTGCAGCATTTGGTTGAGTATGTATATGACCATTGGGGGATTTCCTCTCAACTCTACTTACTGTGGGACCCACTTGCAGAATTTGCATGAGTATAATTATATATATTCCTCTTCACCCCGCCCCCTCTCTTTTACTAGTTATTTACCCAGATTGTTAGGTTTATATACATTATTTATCAAGAAATATTATTTATTGTATCCCCTCTCTAGCTTTACTAAATAACAACACATTGTACCACGAAAATTTTGATATTCATAGGTTTTTTCCTTTCGCATTCTAGGGATTTCACAAAATTTGGTGTTTAAATTTCTTATTTTTGATTATCTTGCTCCCATTACAATTGGGATATTTTGTGGCATTTGGGCTAGTGTTTTTAAATTAATAACAACCACTTAGGAGAAGAATTTGACATAAATTCAAGTTTAATGAAAAATAAGCAGAAATTTGTCCCACGATCCCCGTGAAAGTGGAAAAAAAATACTAGATTTAATGTAATTTACTTATTTAGACAAAAGAATTCATAATTTGTTTAATTTATAAATAAATAGAAATTAATCGTGATAGCTCAACTTCTGCATATACAAATGGCCATGTTTTCAGTGGCTGTGATATATTCCTGTGAATCCATAACCAATCTCCACCCTGTGATCTTAATACTTGGAATAAGTGGTGGCAACCAAGTGGAAGCTAGATTGACTTTAAAGTACAAAACTTCAAACTTGTGCAACAGTTGGTGCCCTTTGAAAAATGATATTGAAGGATGGCTTAGGCTGTGGTTCTACCCAAATGTGCCATTCGGACCACTCACCAGATGCTTCGATTATAGGACGATGATTTACTATGATCCTATTAAGGATGATTATGACATTGCACCAGATGTTGAGACTATAGTACCTCACTTTGGCTGGACTAAGACCCTCCAATATCTTTGTACCTCAACCTTAAGTAAGTTGCCCGATAATACAGTCATGTTTTAGTTACTTGGGCTGGGTGAGTGGCACTTTGACTATTACAAACAGGATCCAAAAAACATAGATGAAAACATAAAATCGCAGATTACATCATAAACCCTAAATCACAACATCAAGGCTTAGATCTCTCAATCGAAGGCTCAGACTACGCCCATTTTACCATCACAGAGGCACCGAGACTCAAACATGAACCCTCACAACCCAACACACCAAGGTCACTTCACTGGACTCAAGAAATCAAACTGCCTACCTTCGGTCGATTACTCACACAAAGGAGAATCACACAAGAACACGATCATCACAAAGATAATCAACCAGAAATCTCACAAAGAGAAGAAGGAAGGGTCACACAGACAGGGAACACGAAGGTTTCAGAAGGCAGAGAGAAAGAAAGAAAACAGAAATGACGATCCAATCGCCAAACAAGGAGTAAGAGAGATATTTATAGGTAATATCATCAACCGTTGATCAGCGGGTCAATCCAACGGTCCAAGAGCGACTAAGGTGTGTGGGCTGGATATTGGGCTCGGTTAAGTGGGCCTTCTAGGTATATAATTAATGGACCAAGTATTAAATTCATTTTGGGCCTTTTCATCATTGCCTAACAGTTGGACTGGATCAAATGGCATCACAGCCCAACAGATCTCCACCTTGATGCCAGTGATCATACAAGAAGCCTAATAAATATAAAATACAATTTAAATGTCCTTCTCAAGAAGACAGCTTCCCAACATTCTCAACAAGTATCAACCTTAGCACCTGTGCAGAACAAAACACTTAACCAGCGTCAATGTTCAAAATTTGTAAACAAGACTTAAATTTGTTTAAAGGAATTACCTTAGTACCTACATCAGCTGAATTATACTGAGTTGCAATTTTCTCAAGTAATATAAGTTCTTTAGAAACATCTCTGATAAAATGCAACTTAACATCAATATGTTTTGTTCTTTCATGAAAAACAGGATTTTTACATAGGTGAATTGCACTTTGACTATCAGAATACAAGACAACAGGGTTACTCAATTCATTTATTTCAGATAATAAGCCCTTTAGCCATAATGCTTCTTTTATTGCTTCAGTTGCAGCAACATACTCAGCTTCAGTAGTAGATATAGCAATAATAGGTTGAAGTTGAGATTTCCAACTAATGCATGTATCACACAAAGTAAACATATAAGAAGTAGTAGATTTCCTATTGTCTCTATCTCGGGCAAAATCTGAATCTACAAAACCTTTAAGTACAACACCTTCATTACAAGCACTAAAGATTAAACCAACATGTGAAGATCCTTTCAAGTACCTCAACAGCCATTTTAGAGCAACCCAATGGTCTGGTCCTGGATTAGCCATAAATCTACTAAGTGAACTAATGGAATGAGCTACATCAGGCCTAGTACATACCATAGTGTACATGACAGAACCTACGGCATTAGCATAAGGTACATTTTCCATTTGCCTAATGTCAGATTCATTTACATGACATTGTTCTTTACTAAACTTAAAATGGCTGGCCAATGGAAGTGAAACAGATTTAGAATTATGCATGGCAAACTTAGTCAACATCTTTTCAATATATGCAGTTTGCTTCAAGTACAGTACCTACTGTGCCTTTTCCTAGTGATTTCCATACCTAAGATTCTCTTTGCATGTCCTAGGTCTTTCATTTCAAATTCAGCACTTAAAGACCGTTTTATCTGATTAATAACATGCATATTCTGACCAATCAGCAACATATCATCCACATAAAGAAGTATAAATGCAACAATAGCATTTTCATCATTTCTTTTAAAGCAAAGACAATGGTCATATTCACTTCTTATGAAACCAATAGTAGATACAAAATTATCAAACCTTTTGTACCATTGTCGTGGAGATTGCTTTAAACCATATAATGATCTTTTTAATAGACACACATGATCAGATTTAGTTTCATCAATAAAACCAGGTGGCTGTCTCATATAAATCACTTCATCTAGGTCACCATGCAAGAAAGTAGTTTTCACATCCATTTGTTCAAGTTCAAGATCATAATGTGCAATAAGGGCAAGCATAACTCTAATTGTTATGTACTTTATCACAGGTGAAAATATCTCATTATAATTTATGCCCTCTTTTTGCGTAAATCCTTTCGCTACAAGTCTAGCCTTAAATCTTATGGGCACCTTTTCAGTATTTCCCTCCTTAACACTAAAGATCCACTTGCAATCAACAAGGGTCTTACCTGCAGGTTTTGGAACTAAAGTCCAAGTCTCATTTTTCATTAAGGAGTCCATTTCATCTATCATAACAGCATGCCAGTTCTCAGACTGCTTGCAGCTCATTGCCTCTTCATAAGATTTTGGTTCTTTAAACACTAAGTCATGATAGGACAAGACAGCAAGTGAAAGGTAATCTCCATACCTAACAGGCTCTCTTACTTCTCTCCTAGTCCTATCTCTAGTTAATTGGTAATCTCCCAATTCATCAGGCTGACTTTCCAGATTTTCTTGAACATTTTCCTCTTCATTTTCTTGAGGATCAGAAGCTGTTTCAGCTTCTTTATCTACCTGTTCATCACTAACAGGTTCAGTAGGTAAACCAAGCTCCACCTGCAGCTTGGTATCATCACCTCTTTCATCACCAAGTACCCCTTTCGGTTCTTTATTATCTAAACAAGGCATCTTTGACTCATCAAAGGTAACATCTCTACTGGTGATGATTCTAAAACCTTTTACTTCTTTACTCCATAGCCTATAACCTTTAACCCCATCAGGATATCCTAAGAAAACACATTTCTGGGCTCTAGGTTCAAGTTTTCCTATACTTTGATGGGAATAGGCAGCACAACCAAAGATTCTTAAGTGTGAATAATCAGGAACATGTCCTGTCCATAGCTCTTCAGGGGTTTTATCTCCTAGAGCACTTGAGGGGGTCCTATTAACAATATATGAAGTTGTCATTACAGCTTCGCCCCATAACACCTTAGAGACACCTGAGCCTATCAACATGCACCTAATCTTATCTAGTAAGGTTCTATTCATCCTCTCAGCTACTCCATTCTGCTGAGGAGTATAAAGTACAGTTTTATGCCTTTTAATACCGGATTCTTTGCACAACTGATCAAATTCAGCATTGCAAAACTCAAGGCCATTATCAGTCCTAAGGATCTTAATTTTCTTCCCAATCTCATTTTCCACCAGAATCTTCCAAGTTCTGAATTTATCAAATGTTTCAGATTTGTGTTTCAACAAATAAAACCCAAACCTTCCTAGAATGGTCATCTATCAAGGACAAGAAATATCTATTTCCTCCTTGAGTGGCAGTGGATGAAGGCCCCCATAAATCAGCATGTATATACTCAAGGATAGAGGTGGTTCTATGTTTTCCTGTGTTAAAATGCAGCCTATACTGTTTTCCTAAAGTGCAGTTTTCACAAAAAGACACCTTAGATATAGAGTCCTTCCCAAACACACCTTTCTTATAAAGGATGTGAAGGCCCTTTTCACCTACATGAGCCAATCTCTTGTGCCACTTTAAGGTAGCATCAACTTCTACACTAGAAGACTCACCTATGTGATCAAACACTGTACTAGCTTTGATCACATAAATTCCATTTCTTTTAACACCTTTAAAAATAACAAGTGATCCTTTTATCACTTTCAAGAAGCCATCTCCTATTTTTCCTTGCAATCCCATATCATCTAGATTCCCCATGGAAATCAGGTTCCTATTCAATTCAGGAACATATCTCACCCTTTCAAGAGTGTAAATGTATCCATTATCGAATTTCAAAGTGACATTCCCAACTCCCTCAACTCTACAGGCTACATTATTGCCCATAACTACTTCTCCTCCATCAATTTTCTTAAAATTGTCTAAATATGCCCTTTTATAGGTCATATGAAAAGTGCAACCAGAATCCAAGATCCATTCTTGGTTCTGATTCTCATCAACAACATTTGCAGAGCTAGGTAGATTTTCAGTCACAGCATATACATCAACTGTGGCAGAACCTTCAGATTCTACCACATTTCCTTCATCAACACCCTTTTGTTTCTGTTCATTTTTCTTCTTATAACAGTCTTTAATAAAATGTCCAGATTTCCCACACCCATAACACTTCTTAGTCCTAGTCCTTGACTTAGACCTGCCTCTACTTAGCCTTATACTCATCAGAAACTTTCTTACCTGTATTAATAATGTCTTGAACTAACTTATTAAAAATGTCTAAGCTATCTTCTAAGTCTCTAATTGGATCTATCCTAAAGCTAAAAAATTTCTCTAATAGAAACAACTTATTAGGTAAAGACTTAGGTAGGTAAAGCTTTTCTAATTCATCCGATAAAGCCTTAGCAGTATCATGTTTGCCTACTTTTCTTAAAACTTGATCAGATAAATGCAAAATAATGGAGGTATAAGCAAGTTCATCAGATTCTTCCTTTTGATCATCTGTCATGGTATCAGGAAATTCATCTGTTATTGCTTTAGAAACTTTTTGCTAAACTAAAACGCCTCTCATTTTTTGTTGCCAAATGGGAAAATGCCCTTTTCCATCAAAAACACCAAGTTCAAAAGATTTTGTCATGTTTTATTGTGAAGAACTAACACAGTATTTTTTCACAAATTATAACAAAACAGAAAAATCAACTTTTGAAAACTGTTGAGATTGACCTTCACAAAAAATTTATGTTTTAGATCACATAAAGTAATATGCAGTCAATTAAATGAGCCACAATCATTTTATTCACAAACAGTTTCAATCAATAGCAGGATCATTAGGTATTCTAATGTAAACACCACAAGAATCAGAAAATACAACAATGCAGGTAAAAACTATATCTCAGAATTAAAGAAACAGTATATGTAGGACCTAGAGTTGATCAAATTCACCAGGATTCCGTTAGAATCAAGTTCTCAGGTCAAGGCTCAATTTGAATCACCCAAACTTAATTGATCACAGGCAAATATAACAAGATATCACAAACTAATGTAACAGGTTACAAATGTACAGTAACTGAACATATCAACATAGAGGCATATATACATAAGGGCAGTGTTTAGTGAGTGTGAGGTAATAGAGGGTTCAAGAAATGCAAACCGAAGGTGGTTAAACAATTTAACCACCAGCTGAAATCATGAAAAATTATTGCAGCAAGGATGGATTCACTGCAGGTCACCAAGGCACAAAACGTGCCCCTACAGATTCAGTCTCCTCCAGTTTCAAGGCCTGGCAACTCCAATCAGTTAGGGTTCAAGCACAAAACAAGCCCACATGATCTCAGTATTATGATTATTTTACAAATCACATCGAGGAATCACAGAAACTCCCTCGCATTCCACAGTCCAGAGTCGAATCAACACCACAGACCACTAGGTCGACACAAAATCAAAACTAGGGTTTCGCGATCTCCGATCGAATGCCTGGAAATTAATTTTCCAGTGTTCAGCCTTCAATCGAAGACTTAAGAACGAACGCCTAATGCTCTAATACCACTATTACAAACAGGATCCAAAAAACATAGATGAAAACATAAAATCGCAGATTACATCATAAACCCTAAATCACAACATCAAGACTTAGATCTCTCAATCGAAGGCTCAGACCACGCCCATTTACCATCACAGAGGCACCGAGACTTAAACACGAACCCTCACAACCCAACACACCAAGGTCACTTCACTGGACTCAAGAAATCAAACTGCCTACCTTCGGTCGATTACTCACACAAAGGAGAATCACACAAGAACACGATTATCACAAAGATAATCAACCAGAAATCTCACAAAGAGAAGAAGGAAGGGTCACACAGACAGGGAACACGAAGGTTCAGAAGGCAGAGAGAAAGAAAGAAAACAGAAATGACGATCCAATCGCCAAACAAGGAGTAAGAGAGATATTTATAGGTAATATCATCAACCGTTGATCAGCGGGTCAATCCAACAGTCCAAGAGCGACTAAGGTGTGTGGGTTGGATATTGGGCTCGGTTAAGTGGGCCTTCTAGGTATATAATTAATGGACCAAGTATTAAATCCATTTTGGGCCTTTTCATCATTGCCTAACAGTTGGACTGGATCAAATGGCATCACAGCCCAACATTGACAGTAAATCACGATAGAGTAATTCTATTCGTTATCAGTGATGTAAATCATCATTTCTAGATAACATTAAGCTATTATTTGAGCCACATTATTTTCTTAAGAATGCATTTTTGAATAGTGTATTGATGAAAAATGTGTAGTTAAAAATAAGGAAAAGTTTAGAATTTACGTGTAATATTATTTTATTGAAGAATGTGTGGTTAAAATGATATCAAATCATTGTTTAAGAATGTATTTTTTCAAAGAATTTGGCTCAAACATGGCCTTAGCCACTATTCGACAACTATTAAAACAAAACCCTTTTTTCTCAATTTCATTTTCAACCACACATTATCGCAATAAAATATTTTGCTCATAAATTCAAAACAAATTTCTCACTTTTTAACCATACATTTTCCAAAAAAATACATTCAAACACTCATTAAAAATAAAATAAATCTCTTCTATGATTGTCAAACATGAGCTAACCAGTAACATGGTTTCATGTCCTACATTTTATTTGATTTGTCATTTCATGTCACTATGTTGCCACATCGAATTTACGTGTTTTAGTATGAAAGTATGAAATGCGTTCTTTTCAAAGCTTTTTGGATCTTGTATTTTCATGAATATACTTTTTAAATGAATTTTTGTTTCCAAACATATTTGCACTACGTAAAAATAAATAAATAAATAAAAATAAAAATATAATAATAATAATAATAATAATAATAATAATAATAATAATAATAATAATAATAATAATAATAATAATAATAAAGTGCATTTTGACGATGAGTTTGGAATTTACTTTCAAAGCACGTTAAGTTATGTTTCAACTTTAATGGTTGAATAGCTTATTAAATTTTCTTAGAGCTTAGATGCACCATCCCAAACTCGTAATCCCTTGGTTGTCTCCCCAATACACTTTCAAAACATCATTTTGTGACACTACGACACATTATCTTAATGCCTTTTCATTTGCTCTAATGACAATGTGATTTGATGTGATGAGGTTTCAAGAACTGGATTGAGAGGGGTAGTGAAGAGACATTGATTTCAACTCATTTTTCAAACTTAACCAAACATGGATATTAATGCTTGGTACACATGTTCCATTTGCAGGCACGTTACATCTTAGATGGAAACCTCTAGTGAAATATTTGGAAGAAATAGGTTGTGGATGGCAAAACCCTCTTCACGGGCACCCTATGATTTTCGATATGGATTAGCTACAGAAGGTCACCGTCCCATGTAGCCTCGGAATTCTTGAAACAACTCCAAAGTCTAACAAATGCAGCTAGCAATTTCAGTAAAGGACAACCCCATAATTTTTACTTTCCCATAGCTTAGGAGAGCCGTTTGTCCTTCAATTTACTCGCCCAAAACCCGAGTTCTTAGCCCGAAAAGTGCATCAAACATTTCATGGCATTGTTCGGTTTTGCTAGAAATACCGGGCCACATGGGCCCGAGATTTCTAGGGGTGACACATGCCCCCCCCCCCATAGGCAGGGGGTCTGCCTGGAAATCCCAGTCCTTTGTGGTCCGGGATAAGTGGCATTACTCATTGTTTACCCTTTAGGGTGGCACAGTTGAAGAACTGATAACATTTTCATTCAGGAATACACTCGGAGTTTCCTTAGTAAATCCATTGATTGTAAAGGGAGAGTTCTTGGATGAAATCAACCACGACCAACTGCAAATATTCACATTCCATATTAACCTTTGATATGTATTCTATTCAGTATCAATTTGTATCCTTGATTTAAGGGCTCATTAAAAACTCATTCCTATATATAAATTGATTCACCAGTACCTGAGTTTTGGCATCTTTCTTTTACCTTTTGTCATTATATTAGAGCAGTTGGAATCCTAGGATATTTTTTTCTTCATCATGGCCGAAGAGAGCCCCATCCTATGAATTCCAATGCTTCAAATGACAACACAAATACCTATTGATAATAAGTTTAATAACTTTCAAATTACAAATTAAAATTTCATTTTTCATTTTTTTAATTTTCAGTTTTTGATTATAATTTGCAGGTTCATTACACAAATTTAATATCATTATTATATTTCTAACTTATATTTAATTTGATTAATTTTCATTATGAGAGTGTTGAATTTTTCTAGTATAAAAAGGGTTGGATTTCCCATTGTTTTACACTCAACAAAACAAACAATCGAAAAATACTCTCTATTTATTTCATATTATCTTCTTTTATGAATTTTGGGAATTTATAAGGGCTTGGTCTTTCTCTTCATGTGGTCGTGCACATAGAAGGAAATTGGCTGTGAGCTATAAAGTTTTTATTTTGGAGCCGTGCGTGCTGAAAGTACCCGCATGAAGGGGAGGCCACACAATTTTAGGACAGCATTTATCGCAACTCTTTTAGGTCGACTTTTCTAACTCTATTATCATAATTATTTTATTTCACTCATGCTTATAAATGATAATGTATTACAAAAATCATGTAATTTTTACAACAATCTAAAGTCGTGTGTGTGGTTTATGTAATAATAATTCGTGGTAGTTGTTAATATTCTCATTATTATTATGCTTCAATTTTATTTGATTCTATTAAAATCTTAGAACATTTTATAATTTTCATTTTGAAACTTACTGTAGAAATCTTGCATTCTAGGAGCTCATACACATTTTATTGATCAAATATTGCACTCTTCTAAATTGCTTCAATATTTTAATTTGAATTACGTATTCCATTTTGATAAATTAGTGGAAAGTTTTGAAACTTATATTATTTACTTGATTGCTGACCAAGTCAAAATAAATAAATAACATTTTGTGCATTGTTAATACAAATTTAGTTGTGACTATTGCATTTGAAATTTCAATATTCATTTAATCTCTTTAATATTTTTTTGATAACTCAAGCATCCAGGTTTCACCTGACTAATTTTGTGGAGTGGCGGGCTTCCCCCTGGTAAATTCAGATGCAACCACAGCTTATACATACTTAGGCTGGACATTCGAGATGCGATTCTCTTCCCTATGAATCTCCCTTTACGACGTGAGAACAAGACCCCCAGAGGGGTGACAAAGAGCACTACAAATATGTCTTCACAAGATATCTGCCTTCCAACAAAAATGCTGCCTTTCAGTTGCCGTGGGGATTTAAACCTCCGATACTCCGTAGAGAACCCTCCTACTTTACTACTGCGCAATGCGCGTGGGGGCAATCTCTTATATTATTACTTGAAATATTTGTTGTTACATAAATTGACAATTTTATATATCTACAGTTACTTCTCTTTGTCTTAGTAATTCATAGTATTAGAATGACATCTCATGAAGATACTAATTGTGCTAAATTGAACAACTTTGATGGAAAAAATTTTAAAAGATGGATAAAATCAAATGGAATATTGGCTGATCATTCTAAGGTTAATTTCTTCTATAAAAGATGATAATGAAGGTAGAGAGCCTACCTCAAAATAATCAAAATTTTAAGTGTTTTTTCCGATGGGTTTTATGACATTTATCAAAATATCACGAGTGCTAAAAAGTTTTGGAAACTTTAGAGAAAGAATGTGGAATTGATGATGCTAGAGTCGATAGATTTAACGCATCAACCTTTAACAAATATGTTATGATGGACCGAAAATCTATAAACAAACAAATCCATCAATTTCAGGATTTACTACGACATGCAGTAGAAAAATGGTCAAGTTTTAGTGAGGACTATAATGTTTTGTGCCTTATAGATAAACTTCCACTTTCTTGGTCGGATTTTGTTAAAGATCATAGACATAAGCAAGGGATTTTAACATAGAATCAAGTATTCAATTCTTTGAGAATAGAAGAGTATCATAGAAATCGTATCAACAAAGTTGATGAATCACATGCTAAAGCAAACTTGGTAGAAAATTCAAAAACCCTACGAGCTCCTCAAAAAAATTTAAGTCTCAAGGTAATAAGTTTAAGAAAAAATTTCATTGTTATAGGAAAAATTTCCAACCTAAAAATAACTACACTAAGGATAACACAGGCAAAGAGAAGAAAGAGCAAGAGCCATGTTATGTATGTGGAAGAACCCATTATTTTGCTCGAGATTGCTACTACAAAAGGACTAAGGAGTACAAGCTTAAGGATAAATTTCAAAAGGATCATCTAAATATGTTGAAGGATAGTGGACATTCCATTAGGTGTGAATCATCAACCTCTTTAGTCAATTTTACTTATACAGTAATGAATGATGGTTAGATTCTAGAACAAATGTTCATGTTTATTTTGATAATACTTTGTTTAAATCTTATAAGACTTCAAGCGGAGGAAGCGTAACTTTGAAAAATGACTCCCATCACTTTTGTATTGGGAATTGAAAGTGTCGAGCTTAAAATGAATTATGGGAAGAGTGTAATCTAAGATCAAGTTTGCATTGTTCTGGAAGTTAGAAGAAATTTTAGTTAGTGGATCATTTTTAGTTCAACAAGGTTTTAAATTTGTAACGGAGTCAAATAAGGTTGTTATAACAAAAAACAATGTTTTTGTTGGGAAATGTTATATTAGTGATTAATGTTGAAGCTAGTTATTTGTGGCATGAATGATTGAGTCATGTTACTAATATAAAGATCAAGAAACTTATGGATCTAAACTTGATTCCAAAATCTCAAGTTGGTAATAATAAGTGTGAAATACATGCCAAACAAACAAAGTGACCTTTTAAATCTATTAGAAGGGATACAAACCTCTTAGAATTGGTTCATAGTGATGTTTGTGATTCTAATAAATTGCCAACAAGAGCTAGTGATAAATATTTTATGACATTTATAAATGATTATTCTAAGTATTGTGATATTTATTTATTGAAAACAAAGGATGAAGTCGATCATAAGTTCAAAAATCTATTAAGGGGAGGTTGAAAATCAATTAGAACATAAGATGAGAGTTTTGACGTTCAATAGAGAATGAGAATATACTAAGAATAATCTTAAGAATTAATGTAAGGATAATGGTATAAAACACGAAGTGCACTTGCTTATTCACCACAATCCAATGGTATTACATACAGGAAGAATATAAGTTTAATGGATATGTAAATGTTATAATCATAACTTTTAGAGCACTCGAAAAATTATGGGGTGAAACTGTCCTAACTTCTTGTTATATATTGAATCAAGTAGTTATTAATGACAATATTAAAAGTCCACATGAGTTATGGAAAAAGAAATTTTCTAAAAGTGTGGGGATATTTGGCAAAAATAGTTATACATGATCTTAAAAGAAAGAAAATAGGATAAAAAACCGTGGATGCTATTTTGAACAATTACAACAGTTCTTCACTAGTTCAAAATTATATTGTTCAAAATTATAAATTCCACAAAGTATCATCGAAATTTCAAGTAACATGATATCTTTAAAACAAGTATTCCTTGTGATGATACCAGTGAAAACACAAATAAAAATGTCGTGTTTCATAAGTTTCTCTAACTTCCTTAGTACTAATATGACCTTGAGCTTATCCTATTCATTGAACTTTTAAAAGAGATTCCAACTCTATAATGAAGCCGTACCTTCATCTTTGTGAAAGTCTTCCAATATTTTTGTTACTTTTAGAGGTACTTTTATTTAGCATAGAACTTTAGTTTAAAGCTAAACCCTTGTTTTAAGTAACAATCAGCATTATATAATTAGAATAAGGTTCTTATGGCAATTACAATGCTTAAACTATCCACTTATCAAATTACCTGTGGTCATACTTTGAACCAATGAATTGCTATTTTAGAAATGATAGGTAAGGTTGTCGTCATTAGTAGATCTTTTTAACTTAGGAGTTTAACATGCTTCTTGAAGTAGATATCACTAAATCTCTATTAAGCTATTAAGTTAAAGGGAAAAAACGAATGTCTAGTGGTAATGCCCCCTTTATTTCCGGATACTTAAGTTTCTAATGCTACGGAACTAGCTTTCCCAATCAATTCAAATTAATGTGTAGGAGCCTGCCCTCATTGACCTGAATGTCTAACCTTCCCGCATTTGAAAACATAAAGTAGTTTAGGAAAATTATTCCACTCTTGATTAATTTCATTATGTAGTCCTATCTTAGATTTATATACCTAGACTTCGCATTGTACACCTCATTGTATATTTTTGCTAATGTGATTTGACTATCACATAAAATAGATATCAAAGATATGTTCTTGGGTCCAAAATGCATCTTATATAAAAGATCCCTAAGCCTCTCAACTTCTTTTGAGGTGTCAACTAATGTCACGAATTCAGATTCCATAGTTGAAA
The DNA here is from genome assembly GCF_002742605.1 of Olea europaea var. sylvestris. Classification (NCBI taxonomy): domain Eukaryota; kingdom Viridiplantae; phylum Streptophyta; class Magnoliopsida; order Lamiales; family Oleaceae; genus Olea; species Olea europaea. The sequence continues at coordinate 534,785 of NW_019264872.1, forward strand.
GTGTTATTCATACTTGTTCTTAGACTTCTATGAAATTGTACCTCCTCAAAGAGTGTACGCCCAACCTGAATTAGATTTATTTTCACAAGTGTTAAATATTCGACTAGCATTAGTAAATCATTCTATTATAATCGAGAATTTGAAATATTATAGACCTAGTTTTTTTTTTTTTTTAAATAACCAAGATCTCTTTCAATGGCCTTTCAATATTCGTTACTTGGATTACCAGTAAACATGCTAAGTTTATTAATTGTAAATCCTATGTTTGATCTTATACATTAAACCATTTACATAAAACTACTGATAGCACTTGCGTACTCTAGTTGCGCAATGGCTCATCCATCATTTTTTATATGTTTAGAGTTTGGATTAAGAGGGTACTAAATTCCATTATATTTAAGTGTTTGAACTTATTTATCGCATTCTCTATTAATATGATAGACTTAAATAATAGCTCCCATTAGTTTTTATAACCTTGATACCCAATATGATATCCACTTGTTCAAGATCCTTCATCTTGAATGTGGATGATAGAAACCTCTTCTTTTTTTTTCTATCCATGTCATTACTTAAAATCAACATGTCGTTGACATATAAACAAATAAATAAATAAATAATTATCTATAGTATTATGAGTGAAACCAATAGAAATAATCGCTAAATTAATTTTTTCATACTATTTCTTTGGTACTTGTTGTAAACCATATAATAATTTTAGTAAGTTGCACACCTTATGTTCATTTTTGGGTAAAACAAACATTTCCAATTGTCTCTCCTCATTAGGATTCCCATTTAAGATTGTCATTTTGACATCCATTTGATGAACATGCAAGTCATATATGGATGCTAATGTGATTAATATCCTAACTGATATTATCCTAGCTATTGGTGTATATTTATCAAAATAATCAATTCTTTTCTTTTGTCGATAACCTTTAGCTACTATCAAGCTTTAAAGGTATTAGAGAACAATTTGCATTATAATTTCTCCAAACATTTTACAATCGATGAGTATAAACCCGGGTGGTAAATCGACAAGTTTTCATGTGTTGTTTGACATAATTGAATCCATTTTATCTTTAATTTTATCTTTCCAAAAAATATTATCATGAGAAGCCATAGCTTCTTTATAGGTTTTGAGATCGATTTCCACTTACAGAATAAAAGGTGTTATTCTAACAACATTTTTCTCACTTTCTCTACTAAGTGAAGTGAAATAAGTTAAAAATTTATTTCATCCGGCTCTAATATCTTTTCTTTACATGTTCTTTTGCTTATTTGATGTTCATTAGATTCATCAACATCTTTAGGAGATATTTCCTCTTGTGTTATACTAGAGTTAGAAATTAGTTATGAGATTCCTTAATTCATTATTTGAAGATAGTGAGTTCCAAAAACTTCAAGTCATTTGAGTCATTTGATTTGATTGTCACATTGGTATCCAAATATATGATTTATAGGATTTGCTATTACTAGCATATCCAACAAAGGCAATTTTGATGCCTCTTGGACTAACTTAGTCGTTTTAGGATCCATATTCTTATAATATGCAAGACAATACACACTTTGAAGTATCAAATGTTTGATTTTCTTTCTTTTCACAATTCATAAAGAGAAACATTTGTGAATTTTGAAGAAATTCTTTTCAAGATTCAACATGCCGTTAGCAAGACTTTACGCCACAAGTTAAATGGTAACTTAGAATAAGTTAACACAGTATTTATCATTTTAACTAATATTCTATTTTTCTTTTAAGCCAAACCATTTTGTTTGGGTATTCTAGGGGCAAAACGTCAATGTCTTATGCCCTGATATTCACAAAATAAATTAAAATAACTAGAATTTTTTTTTACCACCTCTATCACTTCTAATTATCTTTATTTTATTGTTTAAGTAATTTTTAACTTTATTTTTTTAGTTTTAAACATATCAAGTGCTTCACTTTTATGTTTCATTAAACAAACATGTATATCCTGAGTGACCATCTATAAAGGTAATAAAATACATATTTCCTCCCATAGTCAACTTGCTATTTGATTCACATATATTCGAGTGAATATGTAATAAATGTTGTGAAGTCCTATTCACAATTTGATAAGACCTCTTTATCATTGATTCTACACAAGTTTTACATTTATATATTTTATTTCTATTAAATGAAATCATATCACATTTTACCATTTTTTTCATAGTACTAGCACCTATGTGACCTAATCTAGCATATCATAATGTAAAAAAGTTAACTACATAAACAAAGTCAACTTTATTTTTATTAATATTATCCACAATACATAATTTGATCATTCTTTATAAAAATAGCCTTCTTCTAACAATTTTGCATTTCGAGATAATACAAGTTTTTAGGACTCAAAAACACTTTTAATGCCTAATTTTCTCAAGAGATTTTCACTAATTGAGTTTCTATTCATGTCGGAAACATGTAAACATTAATTAAGGTAACAACTTTTTTGAAAGTGAAGATAGTTTCCACATTTTCTTTTCCAACTATCTTGGAGTAGCCTTCATTACCTATTTGTATCTCTTGTTTTATGTCTGATTCGTGATAAGTCTTGAAGAGTGACTTATCATACGATACATGAATAATTACACATGCATCATATCACCAACCAGAAACTTTGCCGTTGATAGCATTGATGTCGCTCACGGTGGGCACAATGTTATCTTCATCAATGGAGTTTACTTTACTCTTTTTTTTTTTATTTGCTTTGTCTTTGATGACGTCAATCTTTCATGATATCCAAATTTATCACATATGAAACAATCTCCTTTGGGCTTTTTCTTGAACTATTTGTAGCCCTTTTTAAAAGATTTTTTCTGCCTTTTCTATGGCATTGAACATTGAAGTGCCATAAGAGTTTTCACTCTTATCTCTTCTCATCGATTCTTCCTCAATTCGAAGATATTCTAAATTTGTTCCCAAGAACAATATTGAAACTATGAAGAATCTTCTTTCGATATCCTTTTCTCACTGGGTCTTATACAATAATTGCACCCACTTAGAAGGATTCCAAAAATTCTATTTTGATTGCCTTCAATTTGTTGACAAGCACTTACAATTCATGCACTCCAGAAAGTAGTGTTCTCAAGAAATTTAAAGTTGAAATACCTTGATATTAGGAATTTCTTTTTACTTTCTTCCTCGTCTTTGTATTTGCTTTTTGCTGCATCCCAAATCTCTTTCCTCGAAGTGGTGTTGGTGTAAGGATCATGTACTCGATCGGATAGTGTATTGAGAAAGTTACCTCTGCAAATTAATTCATTCTTTTGGCAATTTTATCTTTTAGTCGTACTGCATCCAAGTCTTCTCTGCTAGTCTTATGGTGGTGTCAAATTCGGATCAAGATGTATGAAATAATGATGTTCTATCCAACTAACACCTAAAGGGAGAGTGGATAGGAGCTTTATGCAGAATTTAAATCTATCAATTAATAAAAGCAACAAGTCACAATTATTAATTAATCCACATGAATTCACATGCATTGCTATTCTATGTTAAATTACCGCGGTTGATAAATTGCAAAAAAATAAATGAAACTACAAAATTGATGATGGAGAAAACCCTTCGTACGATAAAAAAACTCCGAGCCCAAGTCAGTAAAAATCCACTATAAACGAATTAACTTATAGAACGATCCACACTCGACTAACTCTAATATTCTATGATTTTCTAACTATAATCACCAAGGCCCTCTGGGACTGCATGCTCCTGCACCAGCACCCGACCTTCTAGATTCATCTATCTCCTGTGCATCATCAAAAACTCCTCGTTCTTCTCCAATCGAAACTCTGTCACCTTCCTCTATTTTTCAAAACTTTGACAAATTATGCAAAAGTATGGGTTTGAGTGTTTTGATTATGTGGATTTGATCTTTTCAATGATTTGGTTGAATTAAGAGAGTATTGAATTGTATTTATAATATGTAGGATGTGATCTCTCTCATAAAACAATGTTCAACCAACCTTATTCATGAAGTAGGACTTGGCTATAAATAGTATAGAAATTTTCGATAGTATATGGCAGCAAGGTCGGGGAAAAAATTAGAAAGTATTACCTGACGCTTTACTAAAATAGGACACAAGGAAAACTAAGACCCAAAGACATGTTGGATAGTAGAAGAGATGAATCTAGATCTACTATAGAAAGTTGAAGCACTAGATGTCTGTGCAGTAATCCTCGCTCTCTTAGGCGGCATCTATGACATGTTTGGAAGACAAACACATCACTAAATGCAACATGAATACTATATACCTTGATGAAAATGAACTAATTATATGTATGGATGCACGTAAAACAAGCAAAATGAGCAATATGTATGCTAAATGGTACAAAAATAGTCCGTATACATCTAAGTTGAGACAAACATGTTATTAACATGCAAATCGATGCAAAACTATCGAATACACGCAACATGATATAAAAACATGCCATGATCACAAAAATTGATGAAAATTCAACTGAGAAAACCTATCGAACTAGGTGACTATCTAAGTGACGTGAGTCATGGCCAGAGGACATGCCATGCAAGGACAAAGGTATAATGGTGCCTTAATGCAGAATGACACGATACCTATCGGGGTGGACAGAGGGCAAATGTAGGTAATACTGCTTCAATGTCAAATTCAATGCAAACAGAGATGAAAGTGCAATATAATTAACAATGTATTCAAGTGTGTGAATATGACGTGTCCATGAAATAAGATTCAAAGATTGATGAAGAGTGTCAATATGACATTTTATGAACACTTGGCATGCAATGACAAACTCCCAATGCAACTAAGCTTCCAAACCATGGAAAATCCATCACATTCATCACACAAATAACCCAGCATCTAAATCCTATCCCAACCTCCATCAAAAATGAATTAAGAATTGAGAAGTTTTCAAAAACACACTAACAACATGAATTCGTGAGTTTTAGGCGGAAAATCCAACATTTTTTTGAAACAAATGATGCAATGAGACATGATAACACATTATTATCTCTGAAACATGCAATGTAGATGTATGAATTAACATAAGAATAAGAAAGAACACAAAAATTCCAAAATTTCAAAGTAGTGAAAATTATGTTCTATTAATTTGCATTTAATTTTGATTGAATAGGCTTTCAAGTGATGATAAGCATGCTAAAAAATGATGCATAATAGCACTATTGATCCTTGAAAGTACAAAATGATGATGGGTATGAAGGTGCTGAGGCAAAATAATGAGAGCAAATGTGTGTTTTTGTGAAAAATGGAATGTTGCATGTACCCGTTATAATTCAAAATTGGAGCTGTTGCTGGAGCAATAGGCTAGCGACAGAGCCTCTATTGTTCACGCTCAAATGATGACTCAACACTAAGTGAGCAAAAATCTTTTGACAAAAATAGAACTTTTTACTGAAAATTTCGAAATGTAGCACTTTTTCATGATTCTTTATTTCTAACTTCATAGCACAAAATCCAACATATATGATAACTCAAAAATGCAATTGATTAAAGTATAGGCATAACTAATGAATAGAAAACTTTCCTACATAGTCAATTCAAGTTTAAATGAAGTAAATTGTACAAGTGACCCATGTATAAAAAGTGCCACTAATTTCTTGTAAGCAAGACTCCGGATCTTAAATTTGTGAAAAATGACATATTAAACATCACTATAGAATCAATATTTTTCTCTATTAATGAAAGTCAAACCTAGTGCTATTAGAACCTTTTAAATAAAAGCTCATATTAATTTTTCAATGGATAAATTTTCTTTCTCCCCCCATCAATATGCACATTTTCTTATTGCTTTATTTATAGCTTATGTGCAAACTTTTTCCATTAAACGACTAAGATGATTCCTGTAACGTCCTTTAGGTCAATGACTCCAAATTAATTGACCATAGGGCATCAGGATATGAGAAACCCCTCAGGTTTAATTGGTCGAGTTAAATAGGCTCCGATAAAAAATATAAGATGAATCTTACTTTTTCATATATTTCAAATTTTTTAATCTCGGACATCTTTTTCTTTTAGTGGGAATATACCAGAGTTTAGGTCAAATTAGTTGAAGGTCAATTCATGTTCAAGGTCACATCACTAACAGATGACTGACATCAATCTCATACATGTGGTCAAGACTACTCATAAGATCATAGTATGTGAAATGCAGATAGTACATGAAGAAATCTGTACCAAGTACACCACATAAAACCTTGACAAAGTAATGGAAACTTCATAAATATTCACTGATTCTACATTTACTTGGTCACAAGAAGCATATTATGCAGCAGTTACAAAATTTCCAGTTATTATTATTATTATTATTATTATTATTATTATTATTATTATTATTATTATTATTATTATTATTATTATTATTATTAAATGAAACAAGCAAAACAAAGTGAATATACCAAAAAATAGAGGCATTCAAGAATGTATAATTTTTTATTTTTAACTTCTTAAAAGAAAACTTTGAATTTATCAAAAGCATAATTTTTATTTTTCAATAAATAAACATAAGCATATTTTGAAAAATCGTCAATTGATAAAATATATGTTTCCTTCATGAGTTAAAATTCCTTCAAATTCACAACGATTGGCATGAATTAATTCTAGCAACTTGGTACCTTTTTCAACACTTATATGAGGCTTCTTTGTAATTTTTGCTTGACTGCAAATTTCACATTTTTTGAAATCATTTTTCAGTTCCTAAACTACTCATGATTTTCATATATCTACTGTTTATATGACATAAACGAGCGTGCTAAAAATTCATAGAAGAAAGCATGTAAACAAAAGTAGATTTTGTTTTATTACTGTCAATATTCAATTTGAACATTTCATCACAAGCGTAACTCTTACCCACAAATTAACGCTTTTTGGTAATCATATATTGATAAGATTCCATAGTCTATCTAAAGCCAGCCTTATTAAGGAGAAAACTTGACGTTAAAATCTTCCTCATTAACGGCGCATGTAAAATATCTTTCAAAGTTAGCACACATCCCAATATGAATTTCAGTTCAATCTCACCACTCCCAATAATCTAGGTTTTGCTAGATCACCAACCATGATGATTTTCTCTTTCTCGAAGGAAGTGTAATTCTTGAACCAATCTTTATCACAGAAGATATGCCTATGGGCACTAGAAACTGCCCACCATCCTTCAACATACAGTACCATGTCAATATCTATAATCAACTCCACAAGTGGCTCTGCGATTACATTAACCTGAGGAAAAAGGCTACTGCTTTTGAATTCTGCAATTTCAAGCAATATCCCCACTTTTGCTACAGACAAAATATGCATTATAAACTTGATTTTGAGAAGGAGGGTCTTGATTCTTATTTTTTTAGTTCGATTTCCCCGATTGTGAGGTTTACCATAAATTTTCATATTTTTCATTCTTGGCTTCAACTGAGTATTTCTAGAAAACTGGTTATTGGGTAAGTGATAAGTTGCAACAATTAAATTTACCTTTGTGCTAGAATGTCCATTGCTTTCTTACATCATTAGTGCATATTGCTTTCAGCTTTCTCCTCTATGTGGATGCTAGTGATCAAGGTCTCTAGGGATGTCTCCTGCTGCTTATGGCGCATTGACTTTTGAAACTCTCTCTACGATGGCGGTAGTTTGTCAATAATTGCAACCCGACAAGGTTGTCCCCAATTTTGATGTCTTCAGATCTAACCTTTACAATAATCATTTGAAAAATTTGTGTGTCACAAATTTTCCATCTGCCATTTGATAGCAAAAGAAGCAACTAGTAGCCTATTTCTTTGCACCAACTTCCTCAATATCATATTTATTCTGTAAAGCTTTCCACATTTTTCTTTTTAGATGAGTAAGTAGTATTGTAATGATATAAAAATTATTCACTAGGCAATTCTAGATATAATACTGACAGTTATTCTCATCTCTCTTATATTTTTCTACCTTCCCTTGATGAGCTTGAAGTTTCTCTTCATTCATATTATCTGTAAAGGCCTTGTTTGGATTCTTATCAGTGAGGATGTATAAGACTTTGAGAAGACGGAGGAAAAATAAGACTCTACTCTTCCACGTCTTAAAATGAGCTCCCTTAAAACTAAAATGGTTTGTTGTGATCTTCGACGGTGTCAACGGGCTTCTTAAGTGCTAACTCCATTTGTTTGATTTTCCTTAAAATTGTTGGTGAAATTTCAATAATAAAAAATGGAGTTACAAAATGAAAAGAGAAAAGCTAAAAGAGTCGTGATTGTTGTGCTGGTGATGAATGACGAAGGAATGATCCTATTTATAGGTAAAAATAGGCACCCAAAATAAAGAAGTGTCATAAACATGTGAGCCCTTTCATTTTCCAAATCTCCAACCTCTTCACTTTCCTAACTCCCAAAACCTACAAATTTGCATTTACTATAAAAGAGAGGATCCCTGAGTTATTATTCATTTTTGGCACCTCCATTTCACACCTAACCGGTTTGCACTATTTAGTAGCTAGATATTTTCTTATTTTGGTATATAAAATGAGAAAACCATCCATTCTTTTACTTAACCCTAATTACATCTGTTTTCTCTCATTTCTCATACAAAACAACCTCAAACAATTCCTATAAAATTGATCTTTAAACTTGCAATTAGAATCCTCACCCGTTCGTTTTACTTTCATTGTGAATGCTTCCTCTAGTTTCTTCAGGTCAATATAGCTAAATGTTCAGTTTTGGTTGTTGTTTGTCTTTGACCTTTGGTGAAAATCTACAACAAATCAGGGCATTTTTATAGGAAATTGAAAAGTGTCAACTTCAAGTATGTTCTTTTTAAACTTTTTCTTTTTGTAGTGGGGTTGGTTTAGGGCATTCCAAACTTGCTTTGTTATCTGTTTGTGCGGATTTTTTCTAGGATTGTTCCTCAAAATTATGAAATATATGAAGAGAAATTTTATCTTTGTGTTGTTAGTCATATATTTTGAAGTTTTTTTTTACACTTCTTTAGGACTGGGATTGATCATGTTAAATATATTTTTTAGTTTAGGGTTATAATCTATGGAATTGGCGTCTCTTTCTTTATTGTCTGAGTTGGGTTAGAGTCCATTGTTTTTTTACGGGGGATTACAGTTAATTTTTTTTTTTTTTTGTTTGGTGTTGTTTGGTTGAGAGTTTATAGTGTTGGGCTTATTTTTATATTTGTATACATTGTGTTTTAATTTTATTATATTTCTTGGTATGAGTTCTCTTGTGCATCAAGAATCACAAACCTTAAATTAAGATTTCTTGTTTACATTTTAGATTTTTCTGATTCCGTGTTGTTTTGCTGAGGGTTTGTCGTGTGTGCTTGTCAATTTCCTAAAACAATCACTTATCTATTAGCACAACCTCATACCAAGCATTATTGTAAACGCAATAAATTGTCAATAGATTTGGTAACCGTGATGGATTGCACACATATTGCATACCATCTTTTAAACCTTTGTTTAAAATCTCAATTTAATTTTTTTTTTTCTAATGATTACTTATCTTTTAAAGAACGGGAATTGGACACTAGGGAAGGGGGAGGGAGAGGGTTGAGACTGAACTTGGGAGATTGGGTCAATGGTGGTTGAGTGAAAATTCAATTTTCCATTAATTTTTTCCTTGCTTCTTGGCTTATTGTAGTGTGATTTTATAAGTTTCAATTCATTGAATATTCATGGTCATGTGAAAGATGCATTATACTACGGAATTTTGGACACAATTGACCTCTGGGAACCATCTGCCTTCAATTTTAAAGTTGGGATCCGTTCATCAGGAAAAATCTAATGTGAACATAAATGCAATTTCATTTTTTAGGTTGAGGAAAAAAATCAATTTACTGGATAGAATAAGATTATTTCCTTATTGATAATATAAGAGTACAACTACCAACTTTTTACCCTCACAATATTTGAAACCTTTATGCAACCGCTAGCAACAAATTGCAACCATCATAACCAACAGCAACATCAAGTATCCAACCACTAAGCCAAACGAGGATTCTAATGTTTGTTCTTCTCTTTTCACTTCAAGCCAAATTGGTGGGTCCGAGTTTCTGTGAAACTCGTTAAGTCCAGTGAATTGAGATTATAACTATAGACTAAGATCAAATTTTTGCAGTACCTTGTATCTTAGTGGCTTCCAGTTGCTGGTTTTTCTTTAGCCACCTTGAGAAAAGGAAAGGGGTTCTGAAAATTTTGTTGGTTGGTTGGTAGCCTCTAGGAGTAGATTATGTCAAGCCTTAATATACTCAAATGGCACTAAAAGCATAAACTTAGAGGCATTTAAATGAAAATCTCATGTGAGATGTGACTTGAGACAAAAACCTAAAATGTTTTTCTAAACCTCGTAAGAAGTATATTAATATTATCACACTCAAGTCAATCTTCAAAAGTATATTCTTTACCCTTCTCTGTACCCAGAATTCCCTCCTTGTTGGTAATGGAGTTTTCAAACCTTCGACTTGTTTTCAAGTTCCACTCCTGGATCTATCTACAGCAGTTACTGGTATTAGACTGCTGACTCATCAGTGCCCTTAAGATGTTAATAGTTATGATGCCACCACTTTTATAAGTTGTTATGTTCTTTTCAAAATTATTTAGCTTCTATTTCAGGATTTTTAGAATTTTGGTTTCTCTATATAGTATATTCTTGCATTTCTCTGTAATGGCTTATATACAGCTGGTTTTCTTTGTGATGGTGTCTAAAAATTTTTGTATTATTCTGCTTGCTGTAGGTATTTTCACTGAACTCGTACAACAGATGCAAGTTAAAGGTGTGCAGGTATATTGAGATTCCTAGTGTGTTATGGCTTCTTAATTGGGTTATCTTTTTTGTTTTTTTCTCTTGGTGGTAAGGGGTGGTGGGGTGGTTTATAAGTTTATGAATTGTAGTATCCCCATTTCCACTTTCCCGAATTTCGGATATATAACTGTTAATATGAGTTACAACCGGGGGAAAGTACTCATTGTATGCTCGCAGTAAAATTGGTATCTAACAAAGTGGTAGTTGTATGATTTTCCAAATTTGATAAACAACCAGCAATTTGGAAATTATAAATATTTCTAATCTATACCTTTCCTATCTTTGATCATTATGAAGCAAGAATATTTAGAGAAAAATTAGTAGTAGAAAAGTGAACTATTCTACAGTAAGATAGTGAGCTCCCTTTTCGTTCGTTGTAGTTTAAATTACAAAAATGCTTCATTATAAAGTAATCTCAGTGGCATCAATGAAGAATGGTGAAATTTATCGATTAAGTAATCTAAGAAGAGTTGTCTTAGCATACCACATCGTTTACCGGTAGCAAATCACAGTCATGTGGTTAATTCAAGTCATTGCCATTTTCATGCTAAGGTAACATTTGGACATAATTATCATTGATTAGTTTTAGGTAGTGGCATGTTTAGCTTGATACTGGTTAGTGTTGTCTTCATGATTTGATATTTATATGACCAATCATCAATTAACTTCGAAAGAAAAATGAAGGTTTCCATTATAAAATATTCTAAATTTCTTGAACCCAATTTATATGTGTTCTTTAAAATTTTCTATTTAATTATGTCAGTTCCTATTTTAGAGTAATTGAATGAATAAACTAGAAAAATAACTACCCTAAATTTTTAAAATAGATACTATTTAAGTGATTAAGGTAATTTGTTGCAAGTTTGTTGAATTTTCATTAGTTATATTTTTTTTAAATAATTTCGTGAGATTTCTTTATTTTCACTTGTAAATACCTTAGAAAATATAAATTAATTATTTTAAATGCCAAAGAGAAGTTGGACTCTCTCTCTCTCTCTCTCTCTCTGGGAAAGAGAGTTAGGTAATTTACAGGACGAGTATAGAGAAAAAGATGAAAGAATTCTACATAGAGATGGCTAGAGGATTTTTGGTGCCTTTTGTTACACCATGGAATAATTTCTGAACCAGTTTGAGCATAGTTTGGCATGTTGATAGTTGAGTTATTCTTAAGTGAGGTGTAGAGAGCAAATTTTGATGTTCTCAATTTATGCATATATTAGTTTATTGAGAACTTCTGAAAATTTTGCAGTTGAATGAACTTACATATATTCCTGCTTAGAATTCTCCAATTAAATGGCATGCCTACACTCAGACAAACTTCCCAAATAAATGATAGGATTTTGCTGGAAATAATCCCTTAGGTTGGCTAAGAGTAACTTACTTCTTGTCTCCTCTACTAATAATAATTTTCCTAAGATTTCTACATTGTTCCTCTACTTATAACTAGCTTCTTCTTTCTTCTATTTTTTATGCTTACATATTTTTATTAGTCCATTTAATTCACCCAAACCATGCATGTGAATTCTATAATTAAACTATTACAAATAAAATCAAATTCAATTGTGGCTATAGTGATGATGAAATAAATTGTGACATAATTTATTTCTCTTATGCTCTTCTTGTATTTTATCATATTTCACATTTCATGAATTCTCTCTTTAGCTCTCTAAAGCTTCTCTGAAAAAAAAATTATATTTCCTTCTTTTGTTCATTTTCTCAGGTTAATTACCAGCTTCGATTATACTACGTCCAAATTCCAGCTTCTTCTCTTCTTTTTAGCATGTAATGTGCAATGTTATTCTTTTCATTGTCTTCTTCTTACTTTTGGTTGAAAATTAAGAACCTTTCAAATATTTGTAATCTGACTATTTTTTCCCAATAAATTTCCCTCTATGAAATTTTGTTGTCTTTGTTGCTATATATTTTACAAAAAATGCACTCCATATTATGTTAATTCTAACATTTTTACCTTATCTTATATACGGATTCTTCTACTCTAATGTACATATTTAAACTACGTATGATGTAACATATGTGGTAATAGTTTTCATTTTTCTTCATGTAGTTGTTGCTTCTTATTTTCAACTCCAACTACTCGATAATTTTTCTTCCTTTATAATTGACATAATGGAACCATGTGCTCATCGAGAGTCGCATTTGTGTAACGCTCACCTTACTTTTGAAAGTACAAAGCAGTCACACGATGCATTAATTCATCAACAATAAAATCAAAGATGAAGAGATCGACGACATCAAGCTAAAATTGGATTCATTAATCATCATAAAAGAGTAATTTAGCCCATGTTATCTACAAATAATAATTCTCATGTTGTCCATGTACATAAACCTACAACACAATACTGAATTACAGGAAAGTTCTAATTAATTAAATAGACCATGTATTGCATATGTGTTAGACATGCACATAATGTAAAAATTGTGGTAAAAAAAATTCTATAGAGAAAGTAAATATTTCTATTGTTCTGATGGGCAAGTTAAACTCTGTATGTCTGCTCCACCAACTGAACTATACAATTTGTTTACTTCTAAAGAACCTACTTGTTTAGAATTCAAAAAAAAATTGGCAGGGGATATAATAACCATTTCGCATTCACTTCATTTGGGAGAAAGTACGACAAAGAATTGTTTAAATCATACAGAGGTATCTACACATTTAGGATTCAGGGTCAAGTATATCATTACGTAAATCCACTTACGCCAGAAAACAATACACCTTCTTATATGCAGTTATATTTTTATGACATGGATAATAAAGTTGAGAATCGTATGAAAATTTTAGAGAACTTTGTTCATTCTACTTTGATTAATTTGATTGATATCCTAAAAATAAATCCGTATAGTAGATTATTTAAGTCTTTAAGTAATATAACGAATTTGCACGATCATCGAATACAAAAAAGATGCGACTCGGGACTTAATCAAATATTTGTCAATACTCCTACGAGGTCTCAAGTTGTTGCTATATGGGTCGAAAACAATGAAAATGTAAATGTTCATACTCGAGATATTACTATCTACAGCCATTTTGGTGATTCACACAAAGTTTATTACTACTATGGTTGTTATGATCCTTTACAATATCTTTTACTTTTCTCATATGGAGAATCTAGCTAGCATAAAGGAATGAAGAGATGCAACAACAAATATTTTTAGTCTGAACATCTGTGTAACATAGATGGTTTTCCTAGCACAATTACTTCCGCATCTAAAATTATTGAAAAAGATGATGAGGGTTTATGTATATATTTTTTTACGGATCTACTTTTTGCAATATATATTAATAGATTATTATAAAATTGACTTTTTTGTCATGCAATGCTTAATGGAACAAAGAAACAGTCTCAAATCTCTTGTCGAAAATATTATTCGTACAAATTCCAGATTAGGCCTTCTATTAAGTCTTTATTGCTTTACACTAGTAGATTATTTCAACAATTTGTTGTAGATATGTATGTTAACATTAAAACTGTTAGGTTAGACTATTTTCTTAATAACCAAAAACAAATTCATGCTGAAATATATCAAGGTATTATAGATAGTGTTGAAAATGGATAAACGAGAGGATATAAAATTGGAAGAAAATTTGTCCTATCACAATCCTTTACGTGGACCTAGAGACATGCTAAGAAGATACATGGATGCGATGTCTATTGTACAGCATTATGGAAAATCAGACATCTTTTGTGCTAAGACGTGTAATCCAAATTGGCTAGAGATTAAACAAGAATTAAAGCATACTGATGAAATTCAAAATCAACCAGATCTTGCACATATATTTCGAGCAAAATTAGAAAAGCTAAAAAATGATTTATACAAGAAAAACATCTTAGGCCCTATTGTTGTACATGTATATATGATTGAATTTCAAAAACGAGGGCTCCCTCATACGCATCTTTTGTTGATTTTCAAATTTGGTCTGAAAATTTGTTGTGCTGAACAGGTCGATATGATAGCATGTTGTGAAATTCCTTATAAAAATAAATACCCCCATATTCATTCTATCATTATTAAACATAATATGCATGGTTCTTGTGGAAATCTTAATCCTAAAAATATATGTATGAAGGCAAATAAAGGTTGCAAAAATAAATACCCTAGGGATTATTGTAACATGACCATATTTAGTGATAAATCATATTCGTTGTATAAGCGTAGCAATAATGGCGTCTCTATTAAAGTTAGAGGCCAAATGTTGGACAGTCACTGGGTTGTACCATATAATCCTTAATTAAGTACAAAATTTAATTGTCATATTAATGTTGAAGTATACTCTTCCATTAAAGCTGTAAAATATTTGTACATATATGTATACAAAGAACATAATCATATTAATTTTATAATTGGCACAAATGAAATAGAGAAAGAAATTGATGAAATTTCTACTTATCAATCTGGTAAATGGATATCTCCACCTGAAACTATATGGAGGATTTTTTCTTTCAATTTGTCAGAAATGTGTCATACTGTTTGTTCTTTATAACTTCATATTGAAAATCACCAACAAGTGATATACAATAGTTATGATAATTTATCTATTGTCATTGAGAACGAAAATACGAAGAGAACAATGTTGACAGAATTCTTTCGAATGAATCAAACAAATGAATTTGCTCGAACGTTGTTGTATCGAGATTTTCTTATACATTTTGTTTGGAACGCTAATACAAAAATTTGGACTCCAAGAAAGAAGCAAATTGTTATAGGACAAATTGTCACAACAAATCCTTTTGAAAGAGGATGGTATTTCCTTCGCATTCTTCTTAATCATATTCGAGGGCCAACATCATTTCTTGATTTAAAAACTTCAAATGGGGTAACTGTTACAACTTATAGAGAGGTTGTATTTCTACATGGTTTATTAAGCGAAGATAATCATTATGAAAAAATGTTTATCTGAAGTTATTGTTTACGAAATGCCAACTTCTTTAAGACGACTATTTGCTACACTACTTACGCTTTTCAACCCTAATAATCCAAAATTACTATAAGATAAATTTCATGCTTATATGATAGATGATTGTCTACATGAAAATATACCTACAGAAATTGCTAAAGTACATGCTCTATAGGATATTGGTGGTCTTCTAGAATCATTGGGTAAAAACATAAATAATTATGAAATAGTTCCATTCAGTGTAAATATAGGGGGTGTTTGATAGTTATTTTTATGTAAAAATACATTTTAGAATAGTAAATTGATGTGAAATGTGTGATTAAAAAATAAGAAATTTTTTTTTATTTACGTGTAATATTATTTTAATAAAGAATGTGTGGTCGAAAAAAAGAAAAAAATGCATTTTGAAAAAAATGGTTACCAAACAGGGTCATAGATGAGGATGAAAGGTTGAGAAGAATGATTATAGAAGAGATGGTCAATTTAGATATCGAATGAGGTTATGCTTGTGCAGCAAATTTAATTAAAGAACAACAATTTGCATATAATGCAATTATGGAAAAAGTTAAATCAGAATCAAATGGTGTTTTCTTCATTAATGGTCCAGGTAGAACAGGTAAAACATTTTTATATAAATCACTTCTTGCCACTGTGTGGTCTCAAAATTTGATTGGTTTAGCAACTGCATATTTTGGAATATATGTATCTTTATTACCTGGGGTCAGATAGCTCATTCTAGATTTAAAATTCCTTTAGAAAATGTGGTAAAGTAAGTTGCTCCGTTAGCAAGCAATCAGTTTTAGGAACTTTACTGGAAATGTGTAAGTTAGTAATTTGGGATGAAACGCCTATGGTAAATCGTTTTGCTATTGAAAATGTAGATAAAATGTTCAGAGATATTACTGATTGCAATTCGCCTTTCGATGGGAAAGTGGTTGTTCTTGGAGGAGATTTTTAACAAGTTTCATAAGTTGTGCTGAGAGGAAAAAAGAAAATATAATAAAAGCTAGCTTAGTCTTCTCTCACTTATGGCCTTTGTACGTAGATCTACCATTGATTGAGAATATGAGAGCTAAGTTGGATCCCACATTTTGTGATTATTTACTTAGAATTGGAGATAGAACAGAAGAAAAAAATACTTGTAGCTACATGAAGCTTCCAGAGAGTATCACTCTGCCATTTGAGGGTAAAATTTAGTCTCTTGAAATATTGATACATCATGTTATTCCAAATATTGTGATGACAAATCCAGTTATTCTTATGTCTATAAATGAATGTGTTGATCATATTAACAGAATTTTACTCAAACAAATTTCAGGTCAAATTTTCACATATTTTAGTTTAGATGAAACAATTGAGAAATCAAAACAGAGCTTGCAAGAACATTTTTTGAATAGTTTAACCCCCCAAATGGTATTCCACCACATGAATTGAATCTTAAGGTAAATTCTCCTATGATATTATTGTGAAATATTAATCATTCTGAAGGGTTATATAATGAGACATGTTCACTAAAATGCTACACCGCAAGTGTATGGATCGCGCACAAGTAATGGAGAGGACTTTTTAAGCCCGAGTCGATCCCTCGAAAAGTGTTTATTCCAATTACATGAGAGTTGATTCGGAAAAGGGTCAAGACACACACAACTAATATCTTTGAATTTGAAGATTAAAAGAAAATTATTCTAAGCATTTAAGTGAAATACCCAATTGTAATTATGATAGGAGTTGGATTTTAGTTGGGTTGTGATTCATGATTCCACTTGGCTATCACTAAATTAATTCCTCATAAAAATTCAATAGCATATTGCTCACTTTTCTCGTCAAACTTGATTTTCCTATTTTAGTTAATTACCTTTCTCAAGTAAAACTAACCCCATCAATTGGTTTAACTTATTATATCACTATGACGATTAAACACAATTGAAAGTATTAAATATCAATGAAAATAACTCAAAGGGTTACCTAGGGCTACGAGTATACCTCTATCTCCACAAGAACCTAAGGTTTCTATCACCTTAGTCTAAAATGTGCAACAATTTCTGAATAATCACACAAATCACTAGACATTATCACATAGTGGCCACAATAATGATAATCCACACAAAGCAATGGTAAAAACACAAGAACATAAGCATCAATACATTAATAAGTAAATATAGAAATTAATATAATTTGGCCAAGCTTTCTCATTCATCCCAACAAAAAAATATTTAGCTCATTGTGTTTAAAAGGTCAAAGTGAAAGGATTAAAGAAATACATTACAAAAGTTGAGAAAAATATAATGTGAAATACAAGACAAAGAAATAACCCGTCCATTGGTCGGATCCTTGAAGTTTGTTTGGTTTTGGTCTTGATTTCTCCAAGATTTTCTCCTCTTTGTGTGGTATTTCTTTTTCTTTTTGATTGCCCCATTTTCTCTCTAAATTAGGGTTTTAAAAATGGATGAAAAAGAATGTTGAGAATGGGTGAAAAGAGCGTGTAAAAGGGGTAAAAACCCGTCCCAAACAAATTGCAAGAAGAGCCCCTGAAAAAAATTTAGAATGCGCGCACAGGTCCTGAATTTCAACCTAAGGCGCGCGCCTTAGCCTTTTGGTTACTCTCAGTTGCCAAAAATTGGAGTTGAGGCATGCGCCTTACCTTTTTTTCTTTATCTTCAATTTGGTCCTCGAAGAATTGCATGTTCGGTCCTCCAACTTTGGTTTCATCCAATTTAGTCCTTAACTTTTGAACTTCTTTTCAATCTAGTCTTTCATAATTTGCAACTCGAGTCCTTGAACTTTTTGACTTGTACATCTTAGTCCCAAAGTCATGATTTTTGTCCATTTTTGGTCCTTTTTCCTTCCTTTAGCATTCTTCTCTCCCAATTTAAACTTTTAACCTACAAACACCATAATTACACAATTATGAATAGAGAACCACTCAAGTACATAAATAATTAGCTCATTAAAGTGCCTAATAAGTGTGTAAAAACACACTTATCAGGACACAACTTACTTGTTGAAAATTAGAGAAGAATGTAATTCTTACTGAAATCACAACTGGTGAATATTGTGAAAAACATGTTTTCTCATCGAGAATTCCTTTTATATCTCTGAAGACAAATCAAAACTCAATTCTATTTAAAAGAACTCAATTTTCAATTAGACCATGCTTTACAATGACAATAAACAAATCTCAGGGTTAAACACTTGATTTTGTTGGTTTCTATCTTCCAATGCCTTTTTTAGTCATGGTCAACTTTATGTAGCATTATCAAAGGCTAGAACAAGTACAGATATAAACGTTTTTGTAAATCCATCAACTTCTGAAAACTTACACAGTACATGTACTAAGGGTATTGTCTAAAAGGAAAGCCTTTCTTTCATACATCCGTAGATATAACTTATAGACCATTGGAAGAAAAGATGAAAGTGTTATTAAAGAAGCTCATCAGGTTAGTGAATTATTTTTTTACAAATAGCTTTCTCTTAATCTAATGTTTTATGTGTCATCTCACTTTTTCCCAGTACATAATTCTAATGTTCACATATTTTTATACAAGTAATTTGGGATCTTCTCACTTCTTGTCTTGTTCAAAAACTACAGTTCTCAACATATTATGATTCTTATAAGTTTACTCCTTAGAGAATAAATTTCTTTTTGAATCTTGCAGCTACCAATATTTCATATAATACATGTAGTAACCAAATAATTATTTATACTCTTATCCTTAAAGATTCTTATTCTTTTATTAATTTTTTTTGAAAAATTCTAGCATCTCTGTGTATTTAAATCAACCCACGTGATTAAAGCACTATACCACATGTGAATGAAGGAAGCGGACTTTTTAGTCAAGTATGTAAAGATCAGGTTAAACCCTCACTATGTAATGAGGGCTAGGATGAGCTGTTAACCAGAAAGCTTAGCCAAACACGATCGTAGAGAAAAGTCTCAAAATAATGCATATTTTAGTTCTAATTGAAAAATGTAATTCCTAATGCTTCTAATACCTTTCTAAAAATCAGAAAGTCAGTGCCTTTCCATGGGAGGTAAGAATATTTGACACAAAAATTACATACTTTTTCGCTAATTAGATCTTATTGAAAAAATACTTCCGGGATGCTATTTTGAGTGTAAATTTAGTATATAATTTACTTTTTTCAATTAGTTATTTGATGTGAGACCTTGGCCGTTTAAATTATTTTTTATAGGCTAATTATATTTGAATTTCAGATTAGCAGTTTAATAGTAATAAGAAATATAGATTCACATTCACTTTACTAACTTTATGCATCCCTATCAAACTTTAGTTTGAACTTGCAGTCAATGAGAATGTCGTTCAATTGTACATATGTAAAAATATATCACTAAGTATAGCACCTGTCTTGTCTGTGCTCTTTGTTGCTAAGTAAAGCTCTGGGTCTTGTAATGTTTTACTTTGCTATTAACTTATATCTTACCTATCGTTCAATTGTAATGTTTGACTTCAATCCATTTTTAACTCGTTTTTTTTTGTTTAGTTTCCAAGATACTCTATTTTATTTTTTTATTTTTTGGTAAAATTTGAAAATTTGCATCCTCCCATTTTAGTGTTGGTTTATAGTTTAATTGTGTACTTCTGTTGAAAACATTCTTGGTATTTAATGATTTTGCTTTTAGGAAATCTGTTAGATTTGGATACAATTATCTTATTGTTTCCGGCTTTGAATTTCTAAGTGACATGAACATTCATGTTAGTCTTATGTTCGGGATCACTTGCAATAATCACTCTCAACTGAAGGCATCTATAAGTTTCGAGCATTGAAATTTGAAGTAATCTTGCATGGTCTACACCTTTACATTTATGTTGTATTCTATGGTTTTCAGGTTTAGGGGGCCTATCAAAGCTGACTGGGCATACACCAATAGTCAGAGGGAGGACACATCAAGTAACTCCATAGATTTATGTTTTTCAGACTCATGTTTTTTATCGGCTTTTGTACTGGATTTGGAGTTGTATGGATTTTTAATTGAGATGATACTTTATCCATTTTATCTAGGCCAATTCAACATTTTTGATGGTTACTTTCAAACTAATCCATATTTTTTATTTACAAATTAAAAAAAAAAGTTATTTTAAACATGCTTGGGAAAAAAAGTTAATTAAAATCAACATTTTTCTTCTTTAAACTTTTAATAATATTATGGTATTTTACCATTGAAAAGTAATTGTACATCTTCTTCCCCTACTTAACATGTAATTATTTAACTGCAGCCATTTATATTCTTTTAGTCTTAATTGCTCAACAATCTACCATATATTTCATATTTTGCAAAATTCATGAATGGTTACATGATACCCTCAGTTACCACTCTACCACTTGATGCTGCTTTTAATGTATTCATTGAAGATTCAAGGCTAATGTACTATTTACAAATCACAAACATATTTGAAATAAAACTATAAATATATGTAGCTCATGTTTACTAACATCCAAACCATTTCTCATACGTACATTTTTAGAATATGTACAATATTGTTCTACTGAAAACATTTTGCATAGTGTTAGGATTCTATTGCTGCTTATGATCTACCTCTGACGATAGATTTTCCATGTATCAGATAATTGGATGGTTGCATTGTTTTATTTAGCTGGAACTTTATGGATTCATTTAATGTGTCATTGTTGCTTGGTCTTTTGCTGGTTAGATTCCATCCACTCCATAGTGAAGTTCTTCAAGTAGAAGTTTAGACACGAAGTTCAACTATGGGATGCAAATGCTGCTAAGTGTTTAGTTAACCTTAAAATTTGAGCATCAAAGCAACAATGGCTGCAATTACGGACCCTCTTATAAGTGGCAAGTCTACAGGTAACCTATTTTTTTCCTCTTCTAATAGTTTCATGTCACAAGTTTGAAAGAATGGTCTCAAAAATTCCCCGTGCTTTTTTTTCTTATTTCACATTCTAAAGTTACTTGCTTTTAGAGAGAGAGGTAAATTGGGCCAGGGATCAAAATCTGTAATCTTTAGTTGAGTTTGACGATAATATGAGCTTCTTTAATGAAATTTCGAAGCCATCACTTTTATTGTTTACTTATGTTAATTTCACAGTGTTTTAAATATTTCTCTTCTTTATCTTCAGTTATTTCTCTTCTTTTTGTTGGTTTATCATCTCTCTCAACTTTACGTAGGTTCTCTGCGAATTTTTTTATTATAGATTTGTTTTTTCACCAAATAATTTTGATTATTTATTCACTTGAATTGAAGGAGGAGTATAGGATGCTGAAGATGAGGCTTATTATTTCCTAGACGACGACGATATTCATGATGATATTTATAATAAATTATTTTTATTGAACTCTGGATTTTTAAAAATTAATTTTTGTTCTAGGTTGGAAGAATCAAGTAAATTGAATGATTTGGTCTTGTTTTTAAGTCTAAGAGAAAAAGGAGGATTTTTCAAAAATGAAACTTAAACCTCATCATGTCCTCGTTTGTTGTGGACTTGTGCTGATGGTCAAATTTTCTCAAAACTTTTTTCCTATTGTAAAAACAAGCATATGACTCCCTCATTGCCATTGTTGAACCTGTTTCCAGGTATCATTCTAATCAATATACTGTGATTATATGTGGCACGTGTTTGACCCATTGCTTACAAACTACGATACAAAAATTGAGAGTTGATAGCTCATAGCAGTAATACTCTACTACAAAGGGTAAAAATAAAAGGATTACTGGCTCTGTAGTTGTTGTACTTAGAAGAGAGGTACAATTGATATTGAGCTACTAGACTTGCATAGTTGAACTAGCAGGTTTATTGAATTCGAATGTGATTTTTATTTTTCTATTTTCTATTTTAGATCTCAAGTCAATGCATGAGTACAATTTCACGCTACACTATATATGTCACAGTGGGAATGTTTGTACCTACCATAAAAGGGACATGGTATTGATGAACAACAGCAAAAATGGTTGTCATTGACCTATAAAGTGCAAAAAATTTGTTGATAGGCACAAACTGAACTTGGTCATGGCTCTAACATACAAGGTCTTGAAACCACTATAACATTTGACCCTAAAACTAATGAATCCGTAGTTCATACTCTGACATTGACTTCGAGTGAAGTAAGCAACATGATAGATAAGAGGTTGGTAATGTTTCATTTTCTTGTTAAGAATCGAGAAAGATGCTTTGTCACTACACATTTGGTTATTGTACTACAGTTGTTTTCTTATCTACTTATGTTTCTAATTTCTTATACTATATTTTATGTTTATTCATTGAATTCCTCAAATTTGTTCTCTATTCTCTGTCTTATTTTTTGAATAGTGGTGGCCTGATGGACTAGGTAAATTGTCCACCCATGCAGTTGTTTATGCATGCCATTACATATGGTAAAGACCATGGAGTTTCATGGTAAGAGTATATAGCCTCTATTGACATTAATATCCAATTTTGTTCTTGGACATGTTAGTCGAAGTATTCATATTATTTAGGCTTTATTGTCCAACTACAGAACTTGGAGGACCACACTCTTCCTGGAATCACCCTTGGTCATATTGAATCAAAAATTGGAAATGGAGCATACAACACCATGGACAATGGTGTGTTAAATATTTAAACATGTACATATTCCGAGAGACCAAATCTTGATGTTGTATGTCGCCATTCAAACTTAAGTATACCGATTTATTTTGCATTTACACTTTATCATTTTGAATTAAGGATAGTTTTTCAACATTTATGATGCTAGTACTTCGTGGTGGTATTGGTTTTTGAAGCATGCTGTTTGTTAGATGTTTATTGTTAAAATCTTGAAATTTTTTGCCACAAGCACAAATGCCAAAACCTCGGAATTTGAGAATTTGAAGCATTTATATTTAACACGTCAACATTACCTTAAAAGCAACAAAGCCCGTGCAAACTAGTCTATTGAAAGAAAATATAATGAATGGATTTTAATATTAAAATACACCAACACAAAGTTTCATAAAATTTCAAATTTGAAATTTGACCTTTTCTTAATAGGTTTTATTATACAATTTATAAATCCCGTTTTCCCCAATATGCCCCAGTCCTTTAAGCGAAGTTTTGATTGGGTCAATAATCTGTCTAAACTTGATCATTTAACTTCAATTTTGTTTCAATTGGGTTATTAAAGTTCAATTCAACTTAAAATTTTATTCCGTGACATGTCAACTTACCAAATGCCTATATAAAAATGTTACGTTTATAACATTTTAATGAAAAAATATATCCCTAATTATACCATTTTTTATTTCTAGGGTGTCAAGTAAGGATTACATGGAATATCAGTTACGATATGGTTGTCAGTCAAGCAATTTTGTTTTTAATTTGAAGAACAATAGATGAAAGAATGTGACAAATTGGTGAAATACACACACACATATATGTGTGTGTCTCTGTGTGTGTACACACACACATATAGGTGATTTGGTAGTTCAATTAATCTACTCCAGACAAAGACTGCGGATTACATTAACCTTTAAAAATATAGTTGATCATCGCATCCACTAATTCGAGTCGAATTGATTGAAGGAATTATGTCTCTAATTACTTTCACAGTTTCAAATTTATTGTAATTCATTTTGTATTCCACAAACACTGTTTTTTATTGAATACAGATTGGTGATAAAACACAAATTTTCTTGGTATGTGGTTTTGTATGGTGATTTTGGTGTGTAGCGTTCAGGGCGAAGCCAAAAATGATGTTAGGATGGGCTAAAATTTAAAATATTTGAACGAACTCACGTCAGAAGAGGCTAAACTTATGACAATCACAACAAAGAGTGTACAACACTCAATGAAATAAAAGAATTCTGAATTTTTCACCCTAAGATGTCCCACTAAATCTTTTTGTATATTCTTTACCAAATAAAATATTGACGCTTACTTAAAATATAAACTAACCAAACTATGATCAAAATAATCAAATGATACATATCGACCAATGAAAAATTAAGAAATTATTTAATAAATACTATTCTAAATAAATTTGACGACCAATACTTTCAGACAACTGAAAGCTTTGGTCAAAACATGCAATCAATAATATATCACTATATTCCCTCACGATGCTCCAGGGGCAAAACGGTGGGAGCCCTCAAAATTAGAGTTCAACCTTTTAATAATACATCACTATATGTTATTGTCATAAAATACTATTTGGTATGGAACAATATTCTATATCACTCCATTTCGTAATGAGTGAGAAATCACATCTAAAGAGTAAAATCGACTAAGAACTATGAAGGTCCAAAGAAATTAAATTTAATTCGTGTCTATATTTTGCTCTGTTTCAAGAATATTCTTATAAGTAGATTAGTTTAGAAATAAATAAATTTCAAAAAATATTCTTTTTATTGACAACATCAAATTTAGATCAAGTTATTTAATTTGATTATAACATCTATTTCATGGTCAAAATAATTTTTTTTTCTTGTAAGTAGGAAAAGGTAATATATGAAAACATATGTAGAAATGAAAAATTAATTACTTTTAATCTTAACAAAACATGCGTTAGTGTCTCTAATTATTAAATTAAGTACCTTTTTATATCTAATCAATAGAAATTTTCTATTATAAAATTTACCTAATTACCATAGTAAATTTATTCAAACATGCATTAACTAAAATGCCTAATTTAAAAATAAGATATTCACGCTTCATAAATTTCATGAAAATAGTATTTAATAATTGTAACCTCTTCGACAAGATTTGATTAATTAAGCATTAACCTTGAGTTAGAATTCAAATTAGAGTTGGATTAATACAAATATTTAGACCAAAATCAAATAAATTACTAGTGGATTGTAATATGAACTTCCATTTCTACTTAGTGTATCTACAAGCTGGTCATTGTATACTGGTTGTCCTTGAATTTTAGCTTCATTAAGGGCCTGTTTGAGCCACATTATTTCAAAAAAATACATTCTTAAACAATGATTTGACATCATTTCAACCACACATTCTTTAATAAAATAATATTACACGTAGATTCCTTATTTTTTAATTACACATTTCACATCAATACACTATTCAAGAATGCATTATTATCAAAATAATGTAGCTCAAACACTCCCTAATTAAAAGTAATAAAAAAAAATTGGATGAAGTTGTTTTGCTGCATACTCCATTGTGCTTATTTCCTCACCCTCTTTAGGTGCAAGGATACAGCAAAATACCAGCCCTCAATGAAGACAAACCTCGTTAGCTACTCGCTCAAGTACCTCACCAAGACCTATCTCGATAAGTTGTCATCCAGTTATTATTCTTGGGTAGCTTTCTTGCTAATTTATGATACATCTTACAAAAAGAATAAAAGAGATTTAAAGTTAAACGAAAGTACTAGAGACTGAGTATACCATATGGGCTAGGGAATTGGGAAAGGTAGTGATGGTGGTGCTAAGGTTTAGGAAAGGTAGTGGTGGTGGTGATATCGACCATTTATAATCATGGTATAGCTGGTGGTGTAACAGTGTTACACAGTTATGATGGTGGTGGCACTAGTCTACTTATTATAATAGCGGAAGTGGGTTGTAAGATTGTGTGTTATGGTAAACATAGTGGTGGCGGTGGTTTGGTGACGACGACAATGAACCTGTTTGAGAGTGATTTTGAGAATAGATTTTTTGACAGTTAGGAGAAAAGTGGGATTCACCTGTGAGAGAAGAAGTCAAATATGCCGGCTGGAATAGTAAAATAACGATCAAAAAATTAATTTTTTGGGCAAAAAAATCACTCCTAAACAGGCTGAAAGTAATATTTAATATTAAAGTGATAGCGGTGTAATAATAAATATTAAGAACAATGGTGATAGTTGTGATGTAAAAATAAATGTTACAAGTGGTAGAGGTTGCAGGGACTACGATGATGATGGAAATGGATGACAGAATGTGTATAACACATTGTGTTACAATTGGGGACGACTATAGCAATGAAAACAGGTGGTGAAATGTGCATAATATGATATAACACAATATAACATTGTTTTACAAGATATATTGTAAAAAGATGATAAAAGAATATTTCGAGAATAAGAACCGATTAAAAGTGTATTTGAAATTAATAGATAAATTAGTGTATCTTTGAATTGTTCTTGATTCTTGTTTGGCATTCGTTTCTTCAAATTTATTTTTAATCATATATTTCTTGAAATTCATCATATTTATCAACTTCTCAATTACACATTACATTAAATTTTATCAAAATCTACTAAAATTTAATTATAATCCTAATCAAACAGGGCTTAATTGAATTATGGGGAGGTTGAGTTAATCAAATAGGCCTTTTTTGGACATTTTATGTGTTTGAGTTAATCAAGTAGGCCTTCTAAGGACATTTTATGGTAACGCTCCATTAAGTACCGAAGACACATTCTTAATTAAAAAATTCAAAATGGTTCTTGAATTCCAAGTTTCACCCCTTTCGAGAATCAACAAATCATCACAACTAACACCGTCACATGAAATTTCCCAGTTAAAACATCTTTTCAAATTTCTTTCTCTGTTCTTCACCAGTTTTATAATACCTTAATCCAAGCGTAAGTAATAATGTCCTGGTTGGCTCGCTCAATTGCCAACAGTCTCCATCTCGATGAGGATGCCGATTTGGTTGCTCAAAATGACAGTGCACCACTGACCCACCCTGAAGATGGCGGAAGACCCGGAGATCAATACCCAGAAAATATAATTTCCAAAGACGAAGGAGAACGGTATGTGGAAGATCGATCGTTATATGCTAATGACGATGATAATGATAATGATGATGATGATGATGGTAGTCGTAATAATCTACATGGGCTGAAAGAGGATCTATCAGAATTTAAAGAGCAATTTACGCGTCAATTACGGGGTGTGGCTTCATTTCTGGCTCCTCCTCCACCTCCGCTGCCGAGGCAGAAATTGGGGTTGTGCTCTGAATCGAAATTGAAGAAGGAAGGATTGGAGTATGAGGAGGAGGAGGGAGAATTGGAGGAATGTGGTGAAGGCGAGCCTGGGCAGTTTGGAGATCATTCGAATTTATTACAATCAAAGGATTACTATAGGCCAGAAGACGCGGTGGGGATAACGGAGGAAGTTTTGGCCTTTGCGAGGAATATTGCGCATCATCCTGAGACCTGGTTGGATTTTCCTTTATCAGATGAAGAAGAATTTGATGGTACATAAATTTGATATGCGCTCCCTTTTCAGTTATATGCCTGGTTCTGGTTCTGATGATTTCCAGTTTTGATTCATTATGCTTGGTTGTGATTTTGTGTTGTGTTGTGTTTGTGTTCAAATTTATGCTGAAGTAAATATTGAAATTCTCTTAATGAGCCATAAAGAGTGCAATTTGAGCAATTTATATCTTTTGTGCGAGATTTGGTCTGGAAGCCAATGAAAATGATACAATAGACAATGCCGTGAAACCGTAATTGGGATTAAAGAGTAAGCATTGGAGTTAGCAAGGAATGATATATATCATTTTGAGACTGGTTCAAATTTCCGCTATCTGAGGATATAATTTGATGGGGTGTCAAGGAATTTTTTTCAATTCATTATATCTAGGTTATGAATTATGCATGTTGGATAAATAGTTAATCCTAGGAGAGAATTTTTATGATGGCAGTTATCCGACGTTATGTCCATCCATCCAGTTATGTCCGGGTCAAATAATTTTATTTGCAGTGAAGCAACGGATAGAAAGATTTTGGTGCACTCTCTATATTATGTGTATTTTCTTTTCAAATAACAGAAATTGATATTGATGGTATTCTGGGTGGCATTTGAAGGTCTCACTTTCATGTTGAAGTACTAGTCTTTACTCTTAAGCATAGTTTTCAGGAATATAGAGCCACAAGACGTAGTTTAACGTCTATAACTTTTTCTAATGTCTAATTTACGAACCTCAACTCATGATAAATGGGATTGACCTGATGGTCATTTTGAAAGGAGTTGTCTGTTTACAAGTTGGAATTTCTAAGAGATGGAATCACTTTCCCATTCTATATTTTAGCAGAGACTAGAACTCTTCACATTGCCCTGTTATACTCGATAAACATCAGTTTTTTTTTCTTTTGCCTTGCTGATATTCATAAATTGTAGCCTGTGGTTAGGATGTGGGATGTGATTACTCTCAAGGTCAATTTCTTCGTTGCTTTAAATAGTTTTGATTATATATCTGGAGAATTTTCATTTCATTATTATAGGTAAGAGAACTAAAAGAGGGTCCATCCTTTGCACCTTTGCACAGTGAAAATTGCAAATAACCCATCTCATGGAAAACCTGTACTAAAGTCAAAATTTATGAATGAGAGGTCGGACATTCTTCTTGATAATAAGCCCTTATATGAATTTGCATCCTGGCTCCTCAATTCACATCATCGAAACATTGAGAACTGTCACCTTGACATCCACAATGTTTGGTTCTCCTTGAAAATCATCTCTTGGTTGCCCTGCTTCTTAGCTAATGGTCTCCACCTCCACAATAATTTCAACAAGGACTTGTTATGACAAAGAGATCTATCATTAGAAATAGAGAACAACCAATGAAGAGTAAAAGAACACTATTTAGAAATCATTTATTGAAATGACAATACTTACTTCAATGATTGTTAATTCTTCCTATTGCTTGCCTCCCCTTCTTAATCATCACCTCAGTCCTGTGGACCTTAACTACTGAACCTTTATCATGAGGATCTCAAGGTATTCAACATCAATTGTCTCCTCCTCTCAGATCCTGTAATCTCACCTTCATTGGTGTATTGGCCCCTCTATTTACTATCTTGATATCATATAACTATCATTATTTTTGGACTAATTCATTGCTTCTTTTCTATGACATTGAGGCTCTCCCAGATCAATAACCCAACTTTGGAATCCTCCTTTTCTAGTACAGCGGGAACTTTACTTTTTAAACACCCTGGCCAGCAATCTCAATGTGTTTGTCTTCCCCAATATCTGAGTCTGCTGTCATTGAGTCTGACCTTCTTAGTAAAGTTGGAAAAACTCCACACACTGCATTCTATTCCCTATCATGTGTTGGACGGCATTACTATATGGTTAGCTATATATTAATTGGATGTCTGTCTTTTTGAGAGCAGATGTCCATCTTTATGATAGCATGTTGTCTGCATCATTGATCACTCCCCTTGCTTGTAACAGTCTTACTTTGTGTACTGTAGTTCTAATGAATGTGGAACAATCGATACACAAAAAGTACATGAAGAAGTTCGTCGCATAGATTATTAGAATTTCCATCACTTTCGACTTTTTTTCCATCATCACTTTCATATGGTTATAACTTTCTTCCCTGACAGAAAATACTTGAGCCGAAGTTTGATTATAAGATTTAATGGAGTTTTGTAGTGGTGATACACCAATATTTTATGTTGTTCAGTTTACTATTACTGCATGGACAATGGACACTCCTACTGGGTTGATGTGTCCAATAGGTGCCAGAGCACTTGTGCATCTAATATTTCTAATAGTTTTGAATTTTAACAGTTGACTGTCACTTCTAGAACACTTCATGTGGCATATCATAAATTATTCTTATTCTTTTATAAAATGAAAATAATGTCCTGGACACTTCAAGGATACAATATGCTCAATTAGTAAATTTTGGTTTATAAAATTGGGGGAATTTTAATTACTAGAACAATTTTGTAAAAAATTCAAAATAACGAAAGAGGAATTTTACGAACAACAAGTTGAATTTGTTTTATATACAGAATATGCATTTTTTTCTCTGGCAGTAGTAATATATAGTTTAACCAAAATAATCTTAATGCAACAACTAGCCACTCATCTGATTTAAAAGTTTTTACCAACAAGAATTAAAGTTAAAGATCGTATTGATTCTATTAAAAGATAAACAGTACAAAAACAAAGATATAAATGTACAATTGTAAATAATTTAAATCGATGTGTCCCCCCATGTCTCCATGTCCTACTCTGAAAATCATATGTCAGGATCTCTAAGTCGTGTCTGTGTCCTTGTCCGTGCTTCTTAGCTAGTATTTGTACATGTGTATGATGCATTGTATTGCTTCCAGTGAGAAATTTTGATGAAAACCTCTTGATTAATCTTTGTTAATTTTTTTGTAGGAGAAAATTGTTATGTCAATTATATTTCTAACTATTGTTTCTTTTCAGATTTCGATCTATCTAATGCTCAGGTCAAGCATGCATTGGGTGTTGAACATCTAGCACAAAGATTAGCTGCTCTTAGATATGAACTTTGCCCTGCCCATATGAGTGAGGGTTACTTTTGGATGGTCTATTTTGTTCTTCTGCACTCAAGATTAAGTAAACATGATGCTGACCTTTTGTCTACACCGCAGGTGAGCAAGTACTGCTCATTATCGTCTTTGTTGTGCTTTTCTATTTTTTTGTATGGCAAACTGATTTTATACATCTTGAATGAGATCTGCTAATAGTTGGATTATAATTTTCAATTTTCCTATACATCATATTTAGTTGAGATGCCTTAGTTTTCTGCCCAAAACATCCTTCATAGTAAGATTTACTAGACAGCATGACACAGTACCACATAACATTAAATTAGAATTGCTAAAATTGATGAGAATTGAGAGAGGAGATGAAAGCATTTCTTTATTCATTAAGCAAGTTAGTCCAATACAAAAATATTAACCCTCTATATAAAACGTTTGACAATTTGAAGCTTCTGTGTTGTACTTCAATAACAATTTCAATAGTACTCTTCAAAATAATTTGCTGGTATTAGATTTTGGCACACTTCAACATGTTTAATGTCAATCTTTAAAACAGTTTTAAGCCTTAACTGTGTTCTGAACCTGATTTGAGATTGAAGGTACTAGAGTGTTTTTACCTGACAAAGAACCTGGCATCATACTATATTGTTTGTCATGGATTGCTACTTCATTATTGTTTTGCCAATGCAGCTCGTGGAAGCTAGAGCTATGTGGATGCAAGAGCTACAAAAGCGAACAAAGGCCGAGTCTGATTGGTTTGGAAGTAGTGCATTTTATTCAAAAGAAAGTGTGGATTCACCGCATGAGATTTTTTCAGCATCCTCGTATGAAGACGCTCATTATGGGAATATGTCAGGCAGGATGGTTCCTTTTGATTCAATGGCATGCCAAGCAACAAATGATTGTGAGATAGAAAAACACCCTCTTGAAAGTAATGAAATCGAGTTCATCGACAAGTCTGTTATTGAAGAAGACCCCGCAAGTAAACCTGTGGAAAAGGAGACAGTCGGTCCATCAATCGAATTGCAAGTCCAGGATTATAACAAGGATTATGATGATGACGATGATTGGCTAAAGGAAGACCCCGACTTAGTTGAGTGCTCTGGCACGACAATTTTCGGAAATGGGGAAGACGTATCGTTCAGTGATCTTGAGGATGATATTGATTGCACTATGCCTGCGAATTACAAAATAGTCTCCAGTGATGAGAATAAACCAACCAAAACTTAATGAGTGTGGAGGTGTCTGATATTTCCTGGGTTGATCTGCGTCTTGGTCACCTTTTGGGACTCGGAGAACCCAAAGATCTGTATGATGCTTGCAGGGATGACTCATGAGTTGCCTTTGCAAGATTGGAAGTGTTAGAATTCTCACTGAGTTTGCTTGAAGAGCTCGCGAGGACTGTAAATAAGACACATGGAGGTTTGCTCTTGTAAGAATGTTGCTGGTTTAAACAACCCCTACCTCAGGGTGCTGAAGTTTCCAACAATCAAGAATGTACCGTCGAAAATTTTAATAATGCGATTTTTTCTGATTCGTTGAGGTTCAGGAATGCTACAGAGAAGGAAATCTTTGGTCATTTTTTCTTGTTTTTTCCCCCTCCCAAATACTGCTGATTGAAATGAACCATCCAATTACATGCTTGCAAGGACAGAGATTCTGCTTATAGTCTTCTTTCAACCTATATCTTCTGTTTTGAGTCACTGTTTGATAGTGAAAGAATAAATGATTGTTTGAGTTTGCATATGTTGACGTAGGGATGTCAATTCAGCTCGTCAATTCGAGTGGTCCTTGGCTCAGCCAAAAAAAAAAGAAATCGAGCCGGCTTTGCTCGTGGCTTGTTGGAACCGAGCAGAGACTCAGGCTAAGCCTCATTTCAAGTGTCAGGCTTGAAAATAAAATAAAGGCAGCCAAAAAAAAATAAAAAAAATTAGAATTTCAGGAGGGAAAAAAAAAAAAAAGGAGTCGAGCACAAATTTTTCGAGCCCGTTTACATCCCTATGGTCATATGAAACTTGCTAAGCAATTATTCAGCTTTTATGGAGTTGTAAATCATCTTTTATGGATGTAGAAAATATTGCTATTTATTTTTCCTATCAAACAATGCACGTTTTGATGGTATATTATGTTTGGAAGAGATACACCACTAATAAATTATAAGAATAGCATTTCATAACTAACGAAGTTTCAAAATTCAGGTGATAAATGTAGTATAATAATATATAACATAGAAATGACATAATTTAATTTAAGATAATATATACCTTAAAATAGATCCTAAAAAATAGGAAATATTTATTTTCACTCTCCAGCCACAATCAAACATTGTTTGTCTCTCTATAATCCCAATTCCCAAATTCTCTCCTGAATCACCATAATATCCCCACAAATCGTTGGTTGGCCACGAAATCACTATTCAACATTTGAAGTTACAATGGCCCCCAGGGCACATCTCCAAGTGGTAAAAGGGGAGAGTGGAGAAATCCAGCTTTACTTGAGGCTGATGCGTCAAGAGTTCGAATCCTGAAATATGGATTTGGCTCTTGAGTAAGTGCAAGTGTACAAATAGCCTTCCACCTTGTACCTTTGGAGGCATAATTTGCGACTTACCTCTCTCACGATACTCCAGGATAGGGGCAGTGGGGGACCCTTAAGGTTGGGGTTCAACCTTTAACATTTGAAGTTACAATGCAAACGAAAACTTTTTGAAATTCATTCATTTGGCGAAGCTATAGCTTATTGTTAGATTGATTGAATTTTCCGTAAGCACATACTTTTAATCCGTCTCTTTCGGTCACAGAGCAAATCGATTGCAATTATATTTGCATTCAAACAACATATATCAAGGTACGCATTTGTAATCTTTTTTTTTTTTTTGAATTTTATGATATGTGCTTCTAACCATGACCAATGGGTGTACTTTTGTGAAATTATGTAAGAATTTTGTCCAATTTGAAGGTTTGATAGAGGATAGGGCTGTTAACTAGTACAGTCAAACCGGTTCACAAGTCGAAATTCGAGGCTCGAACTCGACTCGATTAAAATGATCGAACTTTTTTCGAGCCCGAGTCGGGCCGAGCAAAAGCTCAGTCAAAAAAATTAGACTCAACCTGAGTTTTAGCTCAGTTCTCTCGAGCCTTGAGCGGGGCGGGCTCGAGTTTTTTTCCGATTCGAGCCACGGACGATACGAGCCGACGAGCCCAATTGCCATCCCTAGTAGAGGATGTAAATTATGGTTTTATATTGTTTTGCGACTAGAAATTGGAACGTAGTAGTTTATGAGCTTTCGCCCTCTGCTCTAATTGCTTCGAATGATTATACATGGATTGATTGTATACCGTTTGTATATAGCCAATGATTCACGGTATGTAATGACTGTTCGGTTTCAAAAAATGTGTTCTTATTTTTTGTTTTATTAATTACAATACACTCTTATTTTTATTTTAATCAAAATATCACAATATCTACTGTGTCTATGTTTTTTGTTTGACGTAACATTCAATTTTTGCGAAGCAAAGGTAATAGCACCCGCGATGGCTTGGTGTGGGCTCGGAGACTGGGAAGCATATTGTTGCTTATCTTTTTTATTTAAATGAACAAATTTGTCTTTTTACATAATTATAATGGTCAAACATTAAGAATAAATCTTTTAAATACGAAATCTATCGATCTATTAAAGATGGTGACAAGATCGAGATATATAATTTATGCAAATAAATATTTGTCAATAATACTTAAAATACAATTATTTAATTTTTGATAACTATAGTTGTTAGAAAATCAAATTAGATCCAAATATAAATTAAATCCTAGGATCAACATCATGCTAAATTACTAGGATTCACAGATTCAGATAATATACCTGTATCCATTATAAACGATTGCCTACTGTTGCGGAATTACTGCGACAATCGACTACGTACCGATGAATGCAAATGAAGAGGGTGGTTTTGTGATCTTCCTCAACCAAATCTCCTTATTCCTCAATGGGACCATGATTTCTCTTCTTGATGGGGAGAAGGGAAAAGAGTGTATGATTTGGTATCTTGAGGACCATAACCAAAATAACCTTTATATACTTCTTAATTAAGGTTCCCATTATCCCTTAATTAGAGTAATATTAGCCGGTATCTACTCACTTAGTCCATATTAATTTGAGTAGTCTATGGGCATACAAAAAATATACCACTTGATTTTTGCCCATTATATTAAATAGCTAATATAATTGTATTAATATGTTGCCAATATTAATTTAGGAAAATCGTGTTTTTCTAACAATCTCCCACTTGGCTACATATTATTCCTTAAACAATTATATTACAAAACTCCTTCGACGCGCATCTGTATGCTATTTATCATTAGACTGCTCCTTAAACAATCTTGTCCATCTCATATACTAATAATGGAACCACCGCAACTTTCATCACAATACATTAGTGATTAAACCACGATGATCAACATATTAATACACTTAATGACATAGATCAAATATGGATGAGTAGCATGGAAATTTACATGAAATGTGATCTCAAACATGCCTATTTCCAACTGGTCCTTCTTTAGTCTTTAGTGAGATCATTCCAAAGTCCTTAATGCAATGCAAACGTTGCACAATGAAAACACAAGCAAACTCAGAAATAGAATCATAGACCATCAACTTTATTCTGCTGAAGGTTAAATAATTTAATGTCTAAAGCAAACATATAGAACATAAAATTGACTCCCACTAGACTAGAATATCCTCGGAAATAACGCCCATGTGAGCAGTGTGCTCATGAAAGACCTTCGGCGTTAAGCCATTGGTTAGTGGGTCCGCTAGCATGGAATTTGTTCCTATATGTTCTATGGAAATCTGTTTATCTTGAACTCTCTCCTTAACAACTAGAAACTTGATATCAATGAATTTCGACTTTGTCGAACTCCTATTGTTGTTGGAGTAAAGCACCGCTGAGTTATTGTCACAACAAATCTTTAATGGCCTGTCAATGTCATCTACCACTCGTAGTCCAGTGACAAAGTTTCGTAGCCATATTCCATGGTTGGATGCCTCATAATAAGCAATGAACTCCGCAGCCATAGTTGAAGAAGCTATGAGAGTCTGTTTAGCAGACTTCCATGAGATAGCTCCTCCAGCCAACATAAAGACGTAGCCTGATGTGCAGCGTCTGCTATCTTGGCATCCCGCAAAATCGGAGTCAGAGAACCCGATGATCTCTAAACTATCTGATCTCCGATAAGTGAGCATGTAGTCTTTTGTTCTCCTCAAATAACGCATCACGCGTTTGGCTGCTTTCCAATGTTGCATGTCAGGATCACTCAAGTATGTACCCAAAACTCCCACTATAAATGCTATGTCGGGACGAGTACAAATTAGAGCGTACATTAGACTCCCTATCACTGATGCGTAGGGAATCTTCTGCATCTCTTCTCTTTCAAGATCATTATTGGGGCACTGTTTGAGACTAAACTTGTCTCCTTTAGAGATGGGCGTGTCTCCTGGTCTACTATCTTTCATGCCAAATCTACTCAAAACCTTATCGATATAGCTCTTTTGTGAAAGTCCAAGGATACCTCGAGAACGATCTCTCAGTATCTGAATACCTAATACAAAAGAGGCATTCCCAAGATCTTTCATCTCGAATTTCTTTGTCAGAAATTTCTTGGTTTCATGCAATAAGCCTATATCGCTGCTAGCGAGTAGAATATCATCAACATATAGTACCAAGAAGATATATTTACTCCCACTGAACTTATGATATACACAGTCATCAACAACATTTGCCTCAAAACCGTACGAGGTAATGATTTGATGGAACTTGTGATACCATTGACGGGAAGCTTGTTTGAGACCGTAGATGGATTTCTTCAACTTACAAACCATAGACTTTGGATCTCCTGATACAAAGGTTTCTGGTTGTACCATGTAAATCGTCTCATCAATGTCTCCATTGAGAAACGCAGTCTTGACATCCATCTGATGTAGCTCTAGATCAAAATGAGCCACTAGTGCCATTATTGTTCTAAAAGAGTCTTTCGAAGATACCGGAGAGAAAGTCTCTTTGTAGTCTATGCCTTCCTTTTGAGTAAAGCCTTTAGCGACTAGACGAGCTTTATATCTCTCGACACTGCCTCTTGAATCCCTCTTGGTTTTAAATATCCACTTACAACCAATGGACTTCACACCTTTAGGCAACTTGATGAGATCCCAAACGTCATTATCTTTCATAGACTTTATCTCATCTTTCATGGCATCAATCCACTTCTGAGAGTTAGAACTGCGCATGGCTTGATGGAAGTTGATCGGGTCATCCTCTGTTAAACCAACGCCATCCTCATGTTCTTGAAGAAAGACGATATAATTATCTGAAATCGCATTTCTTCTCTCCCTAGTGGATCTCCTTAATAGCACTTCTTGAGGTTGTTGAGTTTGTTCTATAGGTGGTGCTTGAGAAAGAATCTCATTGTTGTCTTGGTCTGAAACAATGTCGGGAATAGGAGCCTGAACATTGTCATCTATTGCCAGAACTATGTCTTGAACAACAATAGGTACAGAGACCTGATTGCTGTCAATAACAAATTCTTCTTCAAAGACAACGTTCCTTATGTTTCCTTCTCCTCCAAACTCAATATCCTCAAGGAATCTCGCATTTCCCGTTTCAAAGAAGGATCTTGACGTGGGATAGTAAAACTTATAGCCCCGAGAGCGTAAAGCGTAACCAACGAAATAGCAGCTAACCGTCCTTGAGTCCAGTTTTCTTTCATGTGGCCTATAAGGCCATACCTCAGCTGGACAACCCTAAATGTGCAAGTGCTTAATGCTAGGCTTCTTGCCTGTCCACAGCTCATAAGGGGTTTTGGCAACTGCCTTGCTTGGTACCCTGTTAAGAATGTAAACTGCGGTCTTCAAAGCTTCTCCCCAAAGTGACTCTGGTAAGGAGGAATGACTTATCATACTCCTTACCATATCCTTAAGAGTTCGGTTTCGTCGTTTTGCAACACCATTCATACTAGGTTTGCCCGGCATGGTGTATTGCGGAACAATTCCACACTCATTGAGGAAAATAGCGAACGGTCCTGGACGTTGTTCTCCTGATCCATCATATCTTCCGTAGTATTTACCACCACAGTCAGATTTGATAGCCTTTATTTTCTTTCCAAGTTGAAGTTCAACTTCAGCTTTCAAAGACTTGAAAACATCCAGGGATTGAGACTTCTCGTGTATTAAATATAGGTAATCGAATCTAGAGTAATCGTCTATGAACGTAATGAAGTATTGTTGTCCATTCCAAGAAGCCGTAGGGAATGGGCCACAGATATCAGTATGTATCAGTTCTAAGACGTCTGTAGCTCTCTCGGCACCTAATTTTCTCATGTTTGTTCTTTTCCCCTTGATGCACTCAACACAAACTTGGAAGTTTGTTAAATCTAGGGGTTCAAGAATTTCATCTGACACAAGCCTCTGAATTCTCTACTTAGAGATATGACCTAAATGCTTGTGTCATAAAGTGGTAGAATTCTCACTTAATTTTCGCTTTGTACCACGTGAACTTGTTTGCAGTATTTCGTTATAGGAACTAACAATATCAAGTATATACAGATTATCAATCATATAACCGGAACCAACAAAATTTGAATTTTGATAGAGACTAACTTTATTATTTCCAAATGAACAAGAAAATCCTGATTTGTCCAAACTAGAAATAGAAATTAAATTCCGTCTAAAGGACGGTGCAACAAATGTCTCAAACAAATCCAAATAAAACCCAGTTTTTAATTGTAATCTGAAAGTCCCTATAGCCTCTACCGCAACTTTATTGCCATTGCCCACAAAGATGAATCTTTCAACATCATTTGGCGATCGGCTCCACAGGCAATCCTGCATGGACATACTTATATGAGTAGTAGCACCAAAATCTACCCATCAAGTATCCTTAGGTACAGAAGCTAAATTAACTTCAGAACAAACTAAAGTTATAAGCATACCCTTCTTTACACGCCAGGCAGCGTACTTGGGACACTTCTTCTTCATGTGTCCCGACTTCTTGCAGAAGTAGCAGGTAAACTCTTTATCCTGCTTCTTCTGCTGAGAAGTTCCTTCCACAGCATCTTTAGCTCTCTTCTTTTTCTTGTTCTGAGAGGTTGAGGCCAAGTGAGCACTCTCAGTCTTATCACACTGTTGCCTCTCTTCTTCTTGCACACGGTGGGATATAAGCTCATTTAGGGACAATTTGTCCTTCTAAGTGTTATAACTCACTTTGAATTGCCCAAAGTGCGCAGGAAGAGAGATCAAAATCAAGTGCACGAGCAAGTCATCAGACAGCTCCAACTTAAGCGACTTGAGTTTTGATGCGAGATGAGACATCTCCATGATGTACTCCCTTATGTTCCCTTTGCCCTTATACTTCATGGAAACGAGTTTAGCCAAAAGGTTACTCGCCTCCGATTTTTCATTCTTGGCAAAATATTGCTCAATTTCTTCAAAGAACTTCTTGGCACTCCCGCTCTCAGTAATAGAGCCCCGAAACGCTTCCGGAATGGAACGTTCCATGATCATCAAGCACATCCGGTCAGAGCGATCCCACTTTTCAATTTTACCCTCATTGGGGTTTTCCGGAGTAGAAGCGGGTCGATCTGAACGAAGTGCAAGATCCAAATCCATACAGCCGAGGACAATTTCCACGGCTTCTTTCCAAACTTTAAAGATCATCCCGCTCAGCATTGGGATGTTGTTGACTTGAGCAGAGACGTTCGCAGCATTAACAACAAAAACTATATAGAGAACAAAATAAGCAAGCATGTCAAATAAAAAAATTAAGACACGCACAAATAATCCAGATTTTGGGATCCATCTCAAGATACCTAGTACGACATTAATTCCTAGTCTTTGGACAGAGAAATTAACTGTAATTGGTACTCTTGGTGCAATGATAAAACATTGACAATCAATTCTGTCAAATAATAGCCTTTCTTTGGACCGACTATTATTCACATGAAATGTCTTTATAATTGTCACACATTTATCATCACAAGCACGTTGTTATTTGGCCAAATTGTGTCTTCCTTTGGGCCGAGCACAATTCGCATAAATAACTCCGTACAAAACATCTATGTATTTTCAATTAAATCAATCTACACAATAGGCGTTATTTTGGCAACATGTTGCTTTAATCAATTAAATTGAATATACTAGACATCCAAAGGGAACAATCAAAACCAAAGTTTTGAATTTATTTTAAAACTCAAAATTGGAAAAACTGAATTCTGAAATATGAATGAACTGAACAAAATGAATCAATTTCCAATTTTATGTCTACCACAATCTGTTTCTAATTCCTTCATTACAAAAAGGATATATATATATATATATATTTTTTTTTTTAATTTTAAACCAAAAGGCACATGTCTTGGACCCATTATGAAACAAAAGTCAATAATTGCAACTGAATCATATAATGCAATTGAAATTGATCCATTGTGAAAGGTTACCTGTACTACCAATCTATACTAAATATGCCAAATAGTATTCTGTCATACACCATTTTATATTGACTCCATTATGAGACATAAAACAAGGGTCAAAAAATGCGGCTAATCCATGCAGTTGAAATTCTAATTTCTGGATCCATAATGAAGTTCACAGATTTTGACAGTGATCTACACGCTACCAATAATGATGTATCCATTATAAACAGTCCAAAATTGCTGAGTTGCTCTTGATATAATTGGAATTCATTATAAAATGATCCGAAACTGCAGATGTCTAAAAGGCAGATGAAATTCAGATCCCAAAAACACCTCAAAATGGACACGGACAGAATTTAAAATCAATACTAACTGTGCCAAAAATTTCGAGATCCGATTTTGCCGAATGCATCAAGAATAATTCTTAAACTTGACAGTTTAAGGAATTTCACAAAATTCAAACATTCTATTCGAGAAAAATAATCCAAATGTCATACAAATAGAACATGCACAAATCCTAATAATCTAGCAAAATGATGACCGCTCTGATACCACTTGTTAGAAAATCAAATTAGATCCAAATATAAATTAAATCCTAGGATCAACATCATGCTAAATTACTAGGGTTCACAGATTCAGATAATATACCTGTATCCATTGTAAACGATTGCCTATTGTTGCGAAATTACTGCGACAATTGACTACGTACCGATGAATGCAAATGAAGAGGGTGGTTTTGTGATCTTCCTCAACCAAATCTCCTTATTCCTCAATGGGACCGTGATTTCTCTTCTTGATGGGGAGAAGGGAAAAGAGTGTATGATTTGGTATCTTGGGGACCATAACCAAAATAACATTTATATACTTCTTAATTAAGGTTCCCATTATCCCTTAATTAGAGTAATTTTAGCCGGTATCTACTCACTTAGTCCATATTAATTTGAGTAGTCTATGGGCATACAAAAAATAGACCACTTGATTTTTGCCCATTATATTTAATAGCTAATATAATTGTATTAATATGTTGCCAATATTAATTTAGGAAAATCGTGTTTTTCTAACAATATATTTAAAATTTAATAGTTTTTGTTTCAAAAATCAGATGATAATTTAAATAGTTTTTATATTCTCTCTCTATCCCACCTTCTCCCGTTTCTCTAGCTGTCGTTGGAAAGCACCGGCCCTACCACACTTCGGCACCACCTCGCGAACACCACTCAACCACCTCGCGATCTCTACCATGCTATAACCACAACCACAACAACGGAAAATTCTCAAACCCGCAGCTGCACACGATGCAGTGATGACGAGGAACAAATTTCCACTACACACGAATTAGCGACAACAGGCGCGTATCACTGTTGCTTCATGCATAGAGGTGATGTTGCGACCGTGGCACGTGCTTTCCCTTCATTGCATTGTGCACAGCGATGATGCTACAACTGTGGCTGGCGGTTGAGCTTATCGTCACCAATGGAAGTGCAAAGTGTATGAAACAGCCACGGAAAGGTGCATAGTGAAATGAAGCGACCGGGTGGACTTGATAAAAATATTATAAAACAAATTTAGACTTTGTTTGATTCCCATTTTTTCCAAAATACTTTCTCTTTTTTTTCAACCACACTCTTTATCAAAATAATATTGCATGTAAATCAAAAATTTTTCCTTATTTTTCAACAATATATTTCTTATCATTCTACTATTCTAAATACATTTTCTCATAAAAATTGGGCTCAAACACCCTCTTAATAAATAGCGTGAAATGAAGCAACCATTAGTTATTTTGTGTTGTTGTAGTGTATGGTGGTGATTTTGCGCAGTCTGGTGATAAAGGTAGTGATGATGGTCGTGAGTAGATGGGATGAGGATGTTTATGACCAATTATTTGGTTGATTGTGTCAATAAATTGGTTAATTTGTGACCTAAAAAATGTAATTGTGATTCACAATTTATTAAGTTGTGATCAAAAAATTACTTTGACTAATTAATTTGATAATTTATGACGTTACATAAGCCGTGATTTATAGAATGTTATGATTTTGTGATCAACGAATAAATTGTGACCTATAAAAAATTTTATTTGTGACCGAAAAATAATTTATGACCTATAGAATTTTTTATCTATAATCAGGAAATAATTTCTGACAAATTAATTCGATAATTTGTAACCAAACTGTATAAAATTGTGACCTTAAATATTTAATAAATAAAATATATTTTTAATTAATTATTTCATAAATAAAATTTAACAATATCTTATTTTTGAAGTTTCAAATCTTGTTTCAAAATTTTGAAATAGGTCCTACTTAAACTATATGAAATTTTCCCATGTACATATTCAATCCTATCAAGGGGTGGATTGGGCGGGGCAGCACCTCAGTGCTATCTAAGCTCATATCCAAAAAAAATCCCAAATAAATGAAAAAAAATAGGGATTAATACATAATTAGTACACTGTAATAATCGATTTTCATAACTAACAAGCTCTTTAACTAATTTCATAAATCAGGTATTAAATAAAATTATTAAATATATAAATATAATATAATATACACTAAATCTGGATTAAATGTAAAAAAATCAATTATCTACCATATTTAAAAGGTATTTCTCTCTTTACTCTTTCGAAATCAAATCACTTTCTCTCTTTAGAACTCGAGCTCCAATAAAACTCTCCAAAATCGTTGAAATTTCACCATTCAAACTCTATTCCGAGCTAAAATTGCTTAACGGATTCACAATCCCGACATCACAAGTTTGATATTCGTTGTTCTGGAGAGTTGAATCTCATTTGTAGAATGATTTTATTATTCTCAAAGCAAAAATATAAAATCCGTGATATGATATTTAGCCAATTTATTTTGACCCAACATGCATAATTATATAAATAAAAGCCACAAGTCACTTTGTAATTGTTTTTAGATGGTTAATCAGACAACTCAAATTATCCTATGTTGAATTGTCACAAATATAATAAAGCAGTAAATAACATAAGAATTGTTGACGGAGAAATTCAACTGAGTAAAAACTCCGGGAATAAGTCAGTAACCTCCACCATAGACAATGATGATTTACAGTACAATCCAGTCTAAAAATTCCACTAGATTTGCTAATCCACTTCTTGCAATTTCCAAAACCTGTTGAAACGTGCTTCACTCACACCTGCTCTCTAGAATTGTATATCTCATGTGAATCATAAAGAACTCCTTGTAGTTGTACTCTCTTATGCTTCTAGTCCAACCTCCCTCAATTTTCAGCACCTTTGAAATTTCTTGAGAAAGTACCTTCATGTATGTATATAGGGAGTTGATGTTTTGGATTATATGAAGTTTATGTTTTTCCCAAATATGTGGTTGTATGAATTCAATAATCAAAGGATAAATCACAGCTTGAATGTGTTTTTAAATCTTGAAGTAAT
The DNA here is from genome assembly GCF_002742605.1 of Olea europaea var. sylvestris. Taxonomy (NCBI): domain Eukaryota; kingdom Viridiplantae; phylum Streptophyta; class Magnoliopsida; order Lamiales; family Oleaceae; genus Olea; species Olea europaea. Next base: position 578,569 of record NW_019264872.1, read on the forward strand.
GTTATAAGGAGGCAAAGTAATGAACAACCACCACATAAAAAGTGCCAGGGGTTTGGTATATATAATAGAAGGTAATTAGGTAGCATGGGCCGAATAAAACTCTTGAAAAATGCGAACTACGGTTTTGAGCGTAACACCATCGCTTGAGCGAGAATTCAGCGATAGGCAGGCAACAGAGTTTCTCTTTTTGTTGCTCAAGCATGAGATGGGCAATAGGCTAGCATAAATCCAGCGGCTCTTTCCTCTTTGTTTCAAACTTGAATCCTAACTTCCTAACTCATCTATACAATATTGCAACGTACTTCTTAACTTTTACTACTTTTTATCTTAGTCCTTTTGTCTTACAGAATTGCCAAACAACTAAATCCTAACGAACTCCCCCGTTGGTGTTCAGCGAGAAAGCTATGCAATATAAGTCAAGGAAATAAAATCAAACTACTCTTCCCGAACCCAAACTGAAAGTTTCTCTCTCATATTCTTTGTTAACCTATTTCTTGAAATCAACAACTCAAATACCAAATGTAAAAGCACGTGAAAAAGGAAATATAACACTTGAAACACATTATCATAAATATGCTAACTAGATTGAGAAGTGATACTAATGTTAATCAAAACACCAACTGAAACATTGATATCACCAAACATCAAAACCCAAAGAAGCTATACATTATGAGATGGAATAACATGAATGAAATACAATTTTCTCCCCTCTTACAATCATCTCTCCCAAAATGCATGATATGGAATGCAGTATCTTAATCTCCCCTTACTATAAACGCCCTAATTCTCTCCCTTTTTGTCATAAATGATTGAGGACACTCTATCAAGTACAATTGACATCAATACATAATAACTGAAAGATACAGTTGATAACATGCACAAGCATAATTAATGATCAGTAAACTCTCCTACATATTCGGTTCAAGTTAATATAGAGTAAATTATATAAGTGACTCATGTGTGCAAATGTCACTAATTCTTCGTAAACAAGACTCCAAACCTTAATTTTTGTGAAAAAGAACATGCTAAACATCAATGTCAATAAATTTATCTCTCTACTTATGAAAGTCAAACTAATAAAAGCATATTAGGATCTTTAACAGAAGCTCATTTTGCATGTTTATTATTCTTTTCTTCCCCTAACTTTAAGCATTTATATTTTCCACACATTTCTATATTTTTATAGCTCATCATTTTTCTCATCGTTTTTTTTTAATCTTACCTGCAAGCTCTTCTATGTTAAGAGACTAAGATGACCGTTGTAGCGAGCTTTAGATCGGTCAATACAATTCAGTTGACCATAAGCACCATGTTATGAGAAACCCCTCAGGTTTAATTGCTCGAGTCAAATATACTTCAAAGAAGAGCATAAGATATTGAGATTTTTCCATCGGGGGAATATACTTTAGCTTAGATCAACTAAAATAAGGTTAATCCATGTTCATGGTCACCTTATCAACATGTGGTTGTCATCCTAAATCTCACACACACGATCAAGTCTCACTCACAATATCATAGTGTGTACAGTGCACATGGCACATAAAGAAACCTACACTAAGCTCTTGTTTAAGTTCCATTTTTTCATCAAAATATATTTTTCAACGGTGATTGGACTCCATTTCAACCACACATTTTTTAATAAAATAATATTACACGAAGATTCAAAAGTTTTCCATATTTTTTAACCACATATTCTCTATCATAACACTATTTCAAAATGCATTTTTTGAAAACAATGGGGCTCAAACAACTCCTAGGTACTCTATAAAACCTTATGCAAGTAATGGAAAATATGCTACAACACATCGATTAAACGCATACTTGCTCACAACATACAAGTTCAAGTATATCATATATCATGTTGTAGTTCAAAACATTTTTTCCATTTTTTTTATTTTTTATTTTTCAAAAAATGAATGAACTAAGGACACAAAATAAAAAATTCAACACAAAAAAACAGAAAAAAGAAATATGCATGTGCCGATGCAAAACTGATAAAAATGCACATACATGAACCTACATCCTAAACGCAAATACAACAAATGAGATACATGTATTAATAAATGTATCGCATTAAATAAACACAAGCATGTATCAAAGATACCTAATCAGTTAGGTATACAAACACTATTACCTTTAATAGTACCGTAATCTATTTCAAGATTTTTCGGATCCCTGTTCTTCACCTAAACTTGCCTAGTGGAAGAATTAATCCTAGTTAACTATATCATTAATTCGATCAATTGACTCACCTGATTAGTAAGGAAGTCAATCCGATTATCAAAATCTTGATTTTTATTTCTATTGAAATTCAAATTTCTATTTTTGTTCATGAATTTATGACACTAAGGCCTTATATGTCCCAACTCTCTACAATTGAAACAAGTAGACATAAACCTATGACCAAAGTTATATGGTTGTTGATATCTATTCCTAGGTTGGTAGGACCTACATTGTCTAGTAGGCTTCTGTCATATGATTTCCTTATTCTTGGGTTCAGGGTTAGGATTGTATTTAAGCTAGTTAGTGGTAGGGACAAAAATAGTCTTAGAAGTTCTAGCAGCATTGTGATCATTCTCCTTATATTCTAGACCTCCCTTATTACTAGTAGGCTTGCCGTTCTTAAGATACTATCAAGCTTTACTGATTCACTAGAAAACGCAAAGAGTTGGGTGTTGGAATCCTCAAGATTGCTCATCAAGGTCTTAACCTTGTTTTCTAAAGACTCATTCACAACTCTCAACTTACGAAGTCTCTCAAATGACTTCTCAAGATCACTCATCAGATTCTTAACATGAATATCTAAACTCATTTACAGAGTTCAACTTACTTCGGGAGAAGATAGATTTCTAAAAGTCAGCTAAAAGTTTTTCTTTCTCTAACTCAAGATCTCTTTGATCTTCATATGCAAGACTTTATTTGTAGTTAAAATCTTATGGCTTTCCTTAAATAGTTTATCATAAGCCTCATGTATGTCTTTCTCATCTTCAAAATCCTCCTTAGATTGCTTAGAACTATCTACATCCTCAACCTTCTCACTTTCCTTATTAGACTCACTCATAATTCTAGCAATGAAGGCCATATATTTCCAATTCTCATCCTGAGTGGACTTCTCACTTTGATTATCCAAGTTAGACTCATCATCGACAAGAGTAACATTCATAGCTTTATCCTTATTTCTCCCACTGTTAGGGTACTCACTTCTTAAATGGCCAAAACTTTAACACTTATGAAATCTCACAGATTGAGATCTCTTTATGAACTCACTCAAGCACCTCTACATCTCTTTTGAACTCACTCAAGCACCTCTACATCTCTTTTGAAGTTTCTTCTTATTTCTACAATTTGTCGAAATTTCTTAGCAAAATAAGCTATATCCTTATCATTAGATGGCTCCGAATTAGAAGACTCATTACACTTATCCCTACTAGTGTTCAATGCTAAAGACTTATCTTTTGTAGGTTTAACTAAACTTAGTTCATAAGTTTGAAGAGATCCAATCAACTCTTCTACCCTAATAGCATCTATGTCCTTACTCTCCTCTATAGCCATAATTCTAGGCATAAATCTCTTAGGTAAGGATCTAAGGATTTTTCTAACTATCTTAGGCTGAGGAATTCTCTCACCTAAATTTAAACTAGACTTAACTATGTCATTCAATCTTGCATAGAAGTCATCGACGATCTCATTATCCTTCATTCTAATCTCTTCGAACCTAGTGGTCAACATCTTTAACTTAGAGTTGTTAACAACTTGAGTTCCATCATATATGGTCTATAAAATATTCCTAGGGACGTCAATTGAGCCCAACAGCTTTTCGGCTCGACCGATTGACTCATTAAAATCGAGTTCGTGGGCCGCTCAGGCTCGTAAAATAATGAGCCCAAGCATGAGCTAAGCTCGACTGCCCGTTTGGCGAGCCGAACTAGCTCGGCTCACCAAATAGACGAGCACCGAAAACGATCACTATACATAGTTCAGTGACCGTAGGAAACGGTCATTGAACTATGAATAGTGGCCAAAACGACCACAAATTTCTTCTTTTTTCCCAGTTTTTTCTATAAATTTCCAAACACCCCCATTTTCATCTTCACAACAAATACATAATCTCTCTCGCAACTCTCAAGTCTCAATTCTACATTTATTTTGCTACATTTATACGATAATTATCTCTCAAGTCTACATTTATTTTTACTATATTCATGCTTTTTTTGTTTTACATTCATACTTACTAGTTACTAAATTTCAATTTTTATTACAAATAAATGGATCCACTCTCATTTGTTAAGAGTTTGTTCGATATGGGAGGAGGCGAATCTCCTATGACAATGCAAATCAATTTCGGAATGAATTTTTCGGTCTAAATGGTATATCCATACCTAAAGATATTCCAAATTTAGGTGATATTGGAAGCAATAATCCAATTCATTTGGATGATGTTGACGTTCTCGAAGCGAAATATTAAGAGGAAGAAATTGAATTAAACATTCTCGATGCTAGAGAAAAGTGAAAGGGAAAAAAACAAGCAAAATGTTGGGCTCACTTCAAGTTGATTTCAATGAAAAAAGTCAAAGTGGGTGTATTCGGAGGAGAAAGCTCGAACTGAAATAGTGAAACTTGTTGTCGGTGCTGAGCTGCCTTTGGTAATAAAGGACAACCAACACTTCGTCTCATACGTGAAATAATATTTACAACCAAGGTACGTTCGGTAAGTCAAAATACTCTTCATTCAAATACAATACAAATACTTCGTTGATTCAAAACAACAATTAATTATAAATTTGCAAAAATATAGAGGTGTTATATCTTTAACTTTGGATATATAGAAAGGGATTAATAAAAGAGTGTATATAGCTACAATTGTACACTATATAGACCCACTTTGGTATATACATGAGAAAATTATTGCTTTTAGAATTATTAAGTTTCCTCGCAATGCTAATAATATATACAATGCTATTATGAGTGTTATTAGAGAATATCTTTGTGAGAGTAAAATTTGTTCTTTTACTTTTAATAATACTGATGTTAATAAAGTAGTTGTCGATAAATTGTGTAGGGAGTAGCAACCTAATTTCGGTGGATATTTGTTTCATATTCGTTGTGTATGCCATATTTTGAATTTAATTATGCAATATGGTTTAAAACATAAAAATGATGAACTTAAAAAAATTAGGAGCGCACTAATATATATCACGATCTCCCATACTCAAAAGCAAGCATTTGAGGATTATTGTGCTGAAGTTGGGGTGATGAATGCTAGAACATTTGTTGACGACATAGGTCATAGATAGAACTCTACTTACTTATTATTAAAGTCATGTGAAAGTTTTGAACATTTAATAACCCACTTTTATAACAATAGGCACATTAGAAACGATGATGACTCCGCGTTGAATGAATCCAATTGGCTTTTAACATTGAAAGTTAAAAAATTTTAACATCTTTTTATGACTCCAAATATTTTATTTGACTTTTACTATCCCATTAGCTATATGGTGTTTGAACGACATTATATAATTGCAAAAACATTGCATAAGTATAAAAATGACTCTGATTTTAGTGCAATTATATATGCTATGAAATTAAGTTCAGAAAATATTGGAAAAACTTGCCTATGTTATTTTCTTTAGCATGCGTAATAGACCCCTGATATAATTTATCGTGAACTAAATATATAATTGATCAAATTTCAAAAGCCTTAACTTTTAATACATCTATTACCTATAGGAATTTAGAGCAAATATTATGTGAAATACATGAATTATATGCGAAATGAATGGGTACAAATATTAATCGGGTACCCTCTGCACCTACGCCTTCTGCTGATATTGAAGAGGATGTCATCAAAATATTAAATTTATTTGAAGACTTTAATACATATAAATATGATGTAACTGCAATAGGCTCATCTAGTGTTATGTCGTCTACATCTGTATCTTATCAAATATCGGATGCAAGTCTAAATGCATTGCCTGTTAAATTAATTGATTACTTCAATTATAATATTCTAACAAACAAAACAATTAAAAGAGGTTCAAAGGAAGTAATTGAACAACGATGGCCAGTTGTTTTTGCAATTACAAAAGATCTGCTAACACCTCGGGTTAACATTGTTACTTCGGAGTCTACTTTTAGTGCATGTAAAAAGATTTTGTCTGAGGTCAAGAGCCGACTAAAAAAAAGATATTTTTGAAGAATTAATGTGTGTGAAAGATTGACAGGACATACATTTTCGACTACAAGATAAATATGTCGAATTTGCATGTCGCCAGTAAGTGATATTTTATTTGATCATATTATCAAAATTTCTTATTTTTTAATCGTTACTTTTAATTTTCTTTGAAAAATGTAAACGTTACAAGTTGTTCGTGTACAATTTTTAACATCACCTACTTAAAATTTAGATAGCCGATCCCAAGTCCGAGTAAAGGATGAGAGTTTATATTTCATTTTTATCTATTTAATAAAAAAAGGGGAAAAATCAATGAGCTCACGAGATGAGCTCATCACTAACAAGCCATGAGCTCGGCCCATTGCCATCGCTAAATATTCCAAACGTTTTTTATAACCTCACGCCAAACACACGCCTAAAGTTTTCATGTGACACTGCCATAAATAAAGTATGGAAAGCTTTATTATTCCAATTATACTAATCTAAATTAGATTTCAACCAATGAACAGTAAGAGTGCAGTTGATGACACCATTAATAGTGTTGGAATGGATAGTCCAACCATTTATTAAACTCAACCAAATACCCTCATTCATTTATTTTAGAAAGGCTCTCATTCTAACTTTTCAATATGTATAATTACTACCATCAAAATAAGGAGGAACGGATAATAAGTGACTCATCTAGATTAATAGGGTCAAGGATTAAATTTTAGGCTCTAATATCACTTGAAAGTTACTAGTTGGACTTGAAGGTTCTATTTAGATAATTTAACCCAACATGCGAAATTATACATTAAAAAACAATAAGATACTTTGTAATTGTTTCTAGATAATTAATCAAACAAGTCAAATTATCCTATATTGAATTGCCGCAAATGTAATAAAGCAGTAAATAATACAAGAATTGTTAACGTCCAACTGGATAAAAACTAAAAGACCAAGCCAGTAATCTCCACTATAAACAATGATGAACTTACAGTACGATCCAGTCCAGAAAATTCCACTAGACTCATTGATCCACTTCCTGCAATCTCTAAGACCCGCTGAAACGTACTTTACTCACACATGTTCCGAATCTTCTGAAATTGTCTATCTCCAGTGGATCACCAAGAACTCCTTATTCTTGTACTCTTCTTGTGCTTCTGGTCCAATCTTCCCCAATTTTCAGCAACTTCTAAAATCTCTTGAGAAAATACCTTCATGTATGTGTATAGGAAGTCGGTGTTTTGGATTATATGAAGTTGATATTTTTCCCAAATATGTGGTCGTATGAATTCAAGAATCAAAGGATAAATCACAACTTGAATGTGTTCTTGAATCTTGGAGTAATGTTATGAAGAGGCAAAGTAATGAACAACCCAAAAAAAAAAATAATAATAATAATAGTGACAAGGGTTTGGTATATATATAGAAGGTAATTAGGTAGCATGGGCCGGATAAAACTCTTGAAAAATATAAACTAGGGTTTTGAGTGTAACATCGTCACTTAAGCAAGAGCTCGACGAAATATGGGTGACGAAGTTTTTGTTTTTTGCGGCTTGAGCATGAGATGGGCGATAGGCTAGCGTAAATCCGACGGTTCTTTCCTCTTTGTTCCAAACTCGACCCTAATTTCCTAACTCATCTATATAATATTGCACCGTACTCCATGACTTTTACAACTTTTTATCTTAGTCCTTTTATCTTACAGAATTGCCAATACAATTAAATCCTAACAACTTTCTCTCTCTAGAACTCGAGCTCCAGTAAAACTCTCCAAAATCGTTGAAATCTCACCATTCAAATTTGATTTCGAGCCAAAATTGCTGAACTAAGTCACAATCCCATCATCACAAGTCTGATATTCGTTGTTCCCGAGAGTTGAAGCTCGTCTGTAGAGTGATTATATTTTTCTAAAAGTAAAAATATAAATTCTGTGATCTGATTTTGTAGGTAAGATAAGCTTCTCATAACCTTATGATTTTACGTACATTGATGATTCTGAGTTTTTCTCCCCGTATGAAAAGATTTCCCTTTTCATTTTTTTCATTTCTTATTTTCAATTTACAACTTATAGTTCCTTGATATGCTGGTTTTTACAATCTTTCGGCCTATTGAGACATTATTTTTTCAATTTACTATTTGTGAACTATCAATGTGACTAACCTTAGGCGTGCATCATTCACATTGATACATGTTTCTGGTAATATGGCTAGTTGTAACTACTTTATTGAGTAGATTGAGAACCACCTTTTAAATGTTGTGATATTGCATACAAGTTTAATCAGTGACCAATTTCAATGCATTGAAATTGACTCCCTGTGACCCGAACTGTGTTGATTGTATGTGAATATATCTATAGTGAATGTGAATTTCTATGGCCTGTGTTGATCTATCGGTGACTTCTTTGTCCTAATATGTGACCAATGCCACTATATATCAGTATGTCCACATTAAATATGAATATGTGGTCTGAACTGATCTATGTGTGGCTTATTTTTAGTATGTTATACTATTATATTTAAATGAAATATTATATTTTAGCGTGTAAGAGATCACAAATTGTGAAATGTGAAAGATATAGTAAATCTGGTCACAATTGTAGGACACACAAGGACCCGATGCCATTTAACCAAATCCAACGGAAATTGAAAGCAAAGAAACAACCAAACCATTTCACATAGCTTATCGTAATTTGTTAAACATGACGATATTATTTGTAGTTTCACTCGATTTTATTGTTGTTTTGTCACCTATATATTTTTGGATTATAATTTTAAATTCTTTCATTGTGACTTTACCATTTCATGGTGACTTTACCATTTATGAGTTGTGAAACAAGATTTTGATTGTGACAAATGGGAATGTTTATATTGTGTTGTCTATAAAAATATTTAGTTTAGCATTTCATATTTTGACAGGTTCGTTCAGGCTACAGATTTAGTTATATACTTTTATTTTTATTTTTGATGATTGTGACCATTTGTGACTTTTCGTGTTACTATGACCTCATTTGATTGGTTAATTTCAATGAATTTGGAATACAAGTTACACATTTGTAAAACGAATCGTCATTATCGCGTTATTATAGGATGTGACATGCTAGTGAAATTTTTTTTTTTAAATGAATTAATTGTTATGTTTAAGTGCATTTATTGTTATGACCACTTGTCGCCCTAGGCCTGACACGTAAGGCTAGAATTAACTTCTTGATTGAGTAGAGCTGTCTACTCAGTGAGTCATCACATTAACCACTATTACAAGAACTTATATGAAGATCTTCCCTAAGATGCATCTACCTACGTCGCCTCATCCATGAGGGCTTGGCTCTTTATGGGGGTTCAGCCAAATTGCCACATGTGCATAATAATGTGGAATTCAGGTCTAAATTCTCTTACCGTGTGACTGCCACTTAGCAATGCTTAGAGCCTCGTTGGAAGAAGTGTAGCAATTTTAGTAAATTGAAATTTCAACCTTGATCCTTGGACATAGAAGAGAAGCAGCAATTGAAGATTCATCAAGAAACTATTAAAAAAATTTTAAGATTTCAAGATTTATCTTCTTCCTTTTAATTTATCCAAATTTCGTGTTTTGTTTCTCTAATTAAATATGATTTCTTACAATTTTGTTATGCTAGGCTAGGGTTTCAAACCAAAAAAAAAAAAAAAAAAAAAAAAATGGA